>NC_056741.1:125700873-126000873 GCF_019279795.1 Protopterus annectens
TTGTCTCACAGCAAGAGGTTCTCCTGTTCGATTCTCGGCTGGAGTGCGGGGAGTGCCTTCTGTGTGGAGTCTGCATGTCCTCCCCGCGGTTGGGTGGGCGTTCGAAAGACGTGTAAATGGGCATGCCTTTGTTAAAGGTTGAACGTCGAGCTGGCACCTTGGCGTTCGTGAAAATCTACTGCCAATCATTAGCGGACCGGAGTTCCGCTGTGGCGACCTCTAACTGGAAAAAGCCGAAAGACAACAACATTATATATGCATATATTGTGTTTTTCAGTCACTTTGTAATGTCATTTACCTATTCCCTTTATACCCTCAAGCCAATCATCATATTCACTTTGTATGCAATATCTATATATTGCATTTAGCCATTCATTCTGTATATACTATCATGTATAGTTTGTGTTTTCCTAGGCTGAGACTGAAATACGTCCAATAGGATCAGTACTCTAACCCATTTAACAAATTCAAAATAAAATAAATAAATGGAATAACTAAGCACAGCCCCTAAAAAAGTCATATGAAACAGTTATTAATGGGATCCACAACTTTAGAAGGTACCATTGGTGCATTGTCCTGGCTTTTAATATGATAGTGAATTAGAATATTTTGTCTGCATTTTGTAGTACTACAAAGTTTTGCATTTTGAATAAAATATATAAATGATTTATGAGATTCTGGATTGCCATTTAAATTTAAACACTTACATAGGAATACCACAGCTATGATAGTCACCAGTTGGATAATGAAGATTATAATGAAACCCGTCACTCTGCGTGGCATTTGGATATTACTTGAACCTTTAGCTTCAGGACTGTCTGGAATTTGAAGACAACAGAGATTTAGAATGTTATTTTCAATTCTGTTTTACCTCTTTTGTTACACTGTATATTGTAATACTCAAAGAAAAACATAATCCTATAAGAGACAGCTATGAATGTAGCAATCAAGGCATAGCAGTGCAACATTATTAACCTCACTCTTCACAAAGTATCAGGAATTCATTGAAGTCAGATCTCACTCTTAGCAAATGATTACTTGTGGTCTTCATTACCTGTCTCACACTAACACAGTGACAGCAGTTTGATTTGATATGTACTAAAGCAATACCAGATTATAAAAATGTCATACTTGTTTTATTTTCCTTGTTCCCTTACTTTTTTTAGTTTTATGTATTAGTTGCTTCTTCTGATAACTACCTCCCCTTATTTAATTATAGAATTTACTGTTCACAGAAAAAAAATAAACATAAATACAAATGGAGCAATAAAACAAGAACATGGATTCAACTGTGAAATCAGAAATCTTACATGGATGAGGAATTTGCTTCATCATTTATGTGCCTGTCTGTCATTACATGGCTGCTATGGGCAAATCTTCTGTAAAGACATTTTCCAATCAAAAATGTTTGAGCGTATCTTTCAGCAAAACTGAACACATTATTTTTACCAAGGGCTCTCTACTTTGCACTTCGCCATTACATAAATATATATATATATATATATATATATATATATATATATATATATATATATATATATATATATATATATATATATATATATATATATGAGATGGTCTATTTCAAATCAGCTAAAGCTCACAATATTGAATCCAAAATCATCGAGACAAGTTTGCTGAAACTGCAAAACATCAAAAGTACACAGCATTGAACCTCAAAACATCAAAAAGAATTTACTGACAACAGTTTTAGCATACCTGTAAATGCGCCCTTTTCTTCATGGTAGGGCGATTTCAGAGCTGGTATATTTAATTTGCAGGGGTCAAAGCCCCCCACATGGGAGGTGCAGTGGAGCTAGGCCCCCTGAAATACTATGGTATTTAGTTTTTATTGTGTTTTAATTATTTATTGGAGTTTTGTTCCTTTAAGGTGGCTTAGCATTATGGGTAGAGTCAGCAGTGGATGCTGAATATATGGTGTAGGGTGAGTTATTTATTAGTTTTGGTTACTGGAAAGTTTATGTTGATGTTTTATTGTATTTTTAATTGTTAGAATGGTTAGGGATAACTGGAGAGTTGGTTTTGATGTTCTGAGGTTCCATGTTATGTTCTTTCAATGTTTTGCACTTACAGCAGCCTCATCTCAATGATTTGAGATTCAATATTCTGAGCTTTCTCTCATTTGAAGTAGACCTGGATATACACACACACACACACATATATATATATATATATATATATATATATATATATATATATATATATATATATATATATATATATATATATATATATATATATATATATATATATATATCGACCGGGTATGGTCGAAAGGAGTGCGGCAATATTACAAAACTACGATTGCAAGTGTTGCGAATCACAAAATCCTGTCCACTTTTTGACCCATGTTAGCACTCATTTTATGATGTAGAGTGGTCTTAAATGTTGAATTTGATGTTTTTACAACATTCTGACCATTTGGCATTATGAGAGTTGCTTAGAAATTATTTGTAAATAAGTATGTCCTTTCAGTCTTGAAATTTACCTATCCAACCTTATTTCAAGGGTGGCAGACCTTAGTTGGAGGATTATTGCTTCATTTGACTTGGAAATCGGGTTTTGTCAAAGGTGGCAACTTTATAAGCCAATTCCAATATTTTTTACCTTTCACAATGCATCAGAGGTTTTCGCCAGCCTGACTAGATGGTTTATTTGCATTGCCTACAAAATTTCTGAGCTTGTTGCTCCTGGTGATTGCAGCTACATGCCTGCCATATTATGATGCTCAGTTTGATCCAGATGGCTACTTTTGGGTCATTATCCACTTGCTTTGCACTGGTGGATATAAAGCATTTCAGAAGCTAAAGAAATCCAGTGTGTTAAGGTGGTAAAGGACATCCTTCCCCTGGACTACCTTCATCCAAGGCTTTACGTCCACTCTTCAGGAACCCCCAGCTAAATACCAACCACATCATATGCGTGGATATTACCTATCAGTCCCTGATACTTTAAAAGAAGGAAAATAATCTAATTTATGTGCTCTTTGCCTGTATGTTAACAGTTAAAGACTACTCCCCTTGAACAAAGAGCTAAGCACCACCAGAACCAACCAACCTGCCTCTTGCTTCTTTTCCCCCTTCTCCTACTTGTAACACTCCTTAGCTTCACCACTTTCTTCTAATCTTCTTTTATTTCCCTAACTATACTGACCTTGCCAGCCTGCCTAGACTCTGTCTATAGTATTCATTTAAAGCCTTACCTACCTCTGGACTTACCTGAGCTCTTTTCCACATTGTTTTTTGTGAAAACCCCTTAGAACAAGCTGAGCCCTGCTCCCCTCCCCCACACTGAATATACATGGGAATCCCCCGAGGTTACCTTGTTCACCTACTTACATACCTACACGGCATGTTCCCATAATCCTTTGTGAGTTTAAAATCTATCCTCGGTGTTTCAGCACCATTTCCTTCCTTCTAGCCTGTCCCCACCTGAACATCTGGTTGCTGGTTGTGTGCTCCCTGATTCTTGGGGTATAATACATTTATAATGGGTCTATATTAGAACATCGAAGTTTCAGAACTTTGAATGTTCTAATATCGACCCCTAATAAGCAAAAGCTGAAAATAAAGAAGTTTCAGAAAACCAAATTCTTTTCTAGGGAAAGAATTCAGTTGTCCGTTCCTGTCACTTTGATATTTTCAGCTCTGCGGTGGAAAGTTACGGGTCAGGTTCAGGTAAGTGTGCGATTGTGTGGATGTGAGGGTTAGGGCGGGTTAGGTGAGTTAGGGTTAGGGCACGGGTCAGGTAAGTGTACGAATGTGTGGACGTGAGGGTTAGGGTGGGGAAGGTAAATTAGGGTTAGAGCGCAGGTGAGGTGTGTGTGCGATAGTGATGGACCTTAGGGTTAGGGTTAAGGTAAGTGGGTAGATAGTGGTGTATGTACAGTTTAGTGTAAGTTTAGATGCAAGATTTTAGGTTTATGTGTGTGGATTGCTGTTTGTTTGGTGTGTTTGTGTTGTGTGTATGTGTTTTGGAACAGCAATTCTTTTCCCTAGGAAAAAATTCGCTGTTCTGAATTTTCGATGTTATCAGTTTTTGGTTACTAGGGGTCAATATTAGAACATTTGAAGTTCTGAAACTTCGATGTTCTAATATAGACCCTTTATATCTGCCCTTCAGCTTATGAAAGTTAGTTTGTTTATTTTTGATGTTTGGAGTGTTTTTATTGTGATGATTTGTTGTGTGGCTACTTTTGATGTTTTTGTAATCCTCCTAGTCCACTGTTTTTTGGTTGCGCTAACTAGTTAGGCTTCGGCAATTAGTGCGGTTCCGCTCAGTCTAGATTATGTAGCTCTGATCTGAAATTATTACGGAGTCACTCTCTCTGTTTTCACTTTGACTAATAAAAGAGAACTCGCAGAAATCATGGTAGTAATTGACTTAACTAAGGTTATGAGAATTCCCAACTACTACACTGAGCAGTGAAATACACTTACAATTTATCTTTAGGATGACTGCTGATATTAGCTTGCATTACAGCAGGTCTATCATTGTTCTGTATTATAGTCTGTGCAAGAATTCCTGGTACTAGCTGTTATTCCTGCCAATCGTACTACTACAGGAATCCTGTCTCATATGAAAGAGTAGTAGTGGTAGTTTGTAGTGTAATGGGTGCTGGTTCTTATTGTTTTTCTACTGGATCCCATCCATGTGTAGCTTATATGTGCAATGGTGGTAAAACTGGAGTATACTAAACTGTCGCTAGTTTTTAGGGTACTTTGGATGGTCTTTATCGCTTTCCGAATAGCACCTATCCACATGTAGTACATACATACTATGTTGGTAAAGATGTTGTATTATTCACTACTGCTACTAAGCATTATTAATATCGATGGCTGTTGCCTTTAGCACAGCTATAGTGAGTCCTGCCATATTTGTTATACATCCTACCCTGTTGTAGTTAGTTTAAGTATCCTTAACATTGTTTATTAGCCTTTTCATGTAGTGCATTTTTGAACCAATGTTTGCTAAAGTTAATGTTTGCTACTGAACTAGAATGTGTAAGGTTATAGCTCTGTTTAAAAGTTTTGCTGTTGATGTTAGTTTATTATAACTCTGTACTTTTGATACTAATGTTAGTGTATAACTTCTAGCTCTACTTACTAAGAGCAAGACTTTTCTTAACTGTCCTCTTGGTGACTTATTGACGGCTGCATTTAATTATTCTCCCTGCTTTCATTCTGTCGCTCTTTCCTAATACTAGTACTCTCTCCTATCCTGCTCTTTTGTATGTCATTTTTTTCTCAGTCTTTTTCATTTCTTTCTCATAATATCCTCCTCCTATCCCCTATCTTGTGTATCCCACCTCCTACTAAGATAATATCCTAACCCTATGTATGCTCCTCTCCACTAATCCCCTATCTCTCCCAGCTCTCCCACTTACTGTTCTTTGCTTGACGTTCCCACACTGCCAGGGTTCATTGGTAAGTACTTGCTCCACCAACATAGAGTTAACCTTCCTTGCTCTCCCCTTCTTTTTTAGGTGGTAAAGGACATCCTTCCCCTGGACTACCTTCATCCAAGGCTTCACGTCCACTCTTCAGGAACCCCCAGCTAAATACCAACCACACCATTTGTGTGGATATTACCTATCAGGCCCTGACACCTTAAAAGAAGGAAAATAAACTCATGTATGTGCTCTTTGCCTGTATGTTAAACTGTTAAAGACTACTCCCCTTGAAGAAAGAGCTAAGCACCACCAGGAACAACCAACCTGCCTCTTGCTTCTTTTCTCCCCTTCTCCTACTCTACATGTAACACTCCTTAGCTTCACCACTTTCTTCTAATCTTCTTTTATTTCCCTAACTATACTGACCTTTCCAGCCTGCCTAGACTCTCTCTATACTATTCATTTAAAGTCTTACCTACCTCGGGACTTATCTGAGCTCTTTCCCACATTGTTTTTTGTGAAAACTCCTTAGAACAAGCTGGGCCCTGCTCCGTTCGCCCTGCGGGCTCACTTCTGTCCCCTACCCTACCCCCAATTTCCAGTGCCCCTAAACGTATACTTCTTGGCCGCACCCTCCTCTCCAACCAACAAATCACATACTCCACCTTTGGAGACAATTAGCGCCACACCTTTATTACTGCACCTAAGCAAGTCAAGTACAGCTCTAACTACTTAGTATTTTTTCCTCCTAGCCATATCACTCAAACCTTGTCTATTCCAGCTTTGACCTCTACTAGCTATCTTTAATGCCCCGCAACCAACTGTACTCACCATGTCTACCACAACTACCTCAATACTAGCTAAACTGCTACTTACTGCCACACTATTGTCTTTCATAACTTCAGCCTATCACTTAACCTCCTTTGAACACCTACATTACTCTCAGTTCCACTACCCAAGTAAACAAACAGCCTCACATATACTCATCTCTCCGAATAATATAAATATAATATCTACACCTGGCTACCTACTTGCAAAGTTCCAGAGACTATCCCACATTAAATACTATAATCCCTCAACCAAGAAATATCAGTTTCTAATAAGTAATCTACATTATGCATTGTACATTCTAAAAAATCAGTCCTTACAAAATGGTGATATCCATCCTAACCCAGGCCCAGCCAATGTCCTACCTACTGATCTTTATACCTCCAATCCCTCTATCCCACTCAGCCCCATTAAACTCCCCAACTCTCTCCTGATAGCACATCTCAATATCCAAAGCATCAACAATAAAGTTCCTCATCTCCAGTCTCTCTTAGACATAAATTCTTTTGACATTCTATGTTTAACAGAAACTTGGTTAAAACCACAAACCCAGGATAATGAGACTATTCCACCAAGATATAATATATTGAGACATGACCGTACAAAAATAAAGGGAGGGGGAATAGCAACTCTTTTCAAGGAAAGGCTACAAGTTACCACCTCACCTTATACCCCACCTAAGGACAATAATGCAGAAATCCTAATTTCCAAGATTCAGCTTAATTCAAATACATCCATAAATATCTTATGTATCTATCTACCTCCTGGAAATAATATTAGCACCTTAGAGAATATTCTTAGCTGGGTCACAGCAACCTTCCCACAAGAAACTTTAATCCTAGGTGACGTGAATATAGATTGGAAGTGCATCACTACTGAGCATCCTACTTCTCATATTAACCTTCATGGCTTCTCTCAGACCATCACCTCCCCAACTAGAATTAACAAACCAAACCAAAAGGAGAGCACCTTAGACTAGATTCTGATTAATAATGACCACCAAACATACAAAGTAGGTATCTTCCCTGATGATGTAAGTGACCATTGCTTAACCTATATAATTAGGTAAAAAATAGATATCTCCTACCCAACATCATATAGGACTTTACGTTCCAACAAGCATTTTAACCACAAACTATTTCTGAGCGAACTTAGTGCCTGTAACTGGACTTGTCTAAAAACCCTCCCATTAGAAAAGGCTGTCCAATACTTTAACTCTAAATTCTTAACTATCCTAGACCAGCATGCACCTATACGTAATATAAGAATTAGGTCAAAACCAGCCCCATGGCTCACCAAAGATACCAGGCAAAAAATCCTACTTAAAAATAAAGCCTGGACTAGGTGGCATACTACCAAAAGCTCATCTGATCAACAGACATTTAGACAAATAAGAAATGCTACTAAAAAAGCCATACTCTTAGACAAAAAAAACTTTTACTACAAAATACAGCAAACACACCAAAATAACCCTCAAAGATTCTGGGAAAATATTAATAGACTCCTATATCCAGGACACTCCAGTACACCAACGCCAATAGGAGCGAACCATGAGACTCCCATCCAAACTGCTAATGACTTCTCCTTCTTCACAGATGCCATCCAAACTCTAGCCAGTCAGCTATCTCCTGACATCTCTAGCATTCCTACCCCCACAACTAGCACTCTTCCTACCTTCCTACTACAACCCATATATACTAACTTTATTTTCAAACTCCTAGCAAAACTTAAGCCTTGTACCCCTTCCGCTGACCAAATCCCAGCTGAATATCTGAAAAAAGCAGCTAAAGCAGTAGCTTATCCTGTATCCATCCTGATAAACAGAACCATTAAAGAAGGATATATCCATACTAGCTGGAAAATCTCACACATTATCCCCTACACAAAGGTGGCAACTCAAATGAATATTCTGACTATAGACACATAGCCCTTCTATCCCCCTTAGCAAAAATAATGGAAAAATGCATTCACCATCAGCTAATAGGCCATCTAATTCAACACAACTTACTAGCGAAGGGCCAACATGGCTTTAGGCCATTCCATAGTACCACCACTGCCCTCCTATCTTTTACAGACACCATTAATAGAAACCACAATAAAAAATTACTCTCTTCAGCACTATTTATTGATCTTTCAAAGGCTTTTGATATGGTAAACCACACATTGCTTATCAATATTCTCAAATGACTTCCCCTGGATACTCAATCTGTAAAGTGGTTTACTTCCTACCTGAGCAATAGGCAACAAGCAGTGCTCTGGGAAAATAATCTATCATCCCACCTGCCAGTCACACTGGGAGTTCCCCAAGGCTCCATTCTAGGTCCTGTCTTATTTTCAATTTTTATTAATTATCTCTACTTGGCTATTCCCAATGCAACTTGTATACAATATGCAGATGACTCTACATTAATCTGCACAGCTAAATCTGCTTCTGAACTGCAATGCCAAACCCAAAAAATATTTAGCATAGTTGAGACATGGTTCTTAAAGCACTGCCTCCTATTGAATCCCCTAAAAAAAACAAATCTCCTGCTCTTTACTCCTACTTGTAGGTCCACACCAATAGATTTCTCAGTCATTTCTAACAATGGTACCCTCATATAAGCAGACTCTACCACCAAACTCCTTGGGATTACAACAGACAACAACCTTAACTTTGACACCCACATTAACAACACTATAAAATCAGTTAACAGAAAAATGGGCTCCCTGTACAGAGTCAAACCCTTCCTTACACCAATAGCAAGAACTACTATTGCCCACTCCCATATAAACTCTACTCTACTCTATGCCTCACCAATATACACTAACCTATCCAAAAAGAATCTTCTCAAACTTGCTACCTCTTATCATAATATTGCCAGATTTGCCACTGGTAAACCCTTCAGAACCCATCACTGTCAGAATCTCAAACAACTTGGATGGCTTGAACTTCAAAACCAGCTTCAATTCAACCAACTTACAATTGCCCATAAGATCCTTTACCAGCCAAACAATACTCCAATGCTGTCAGACCTCATAACCCCCTATAAAAATCTTAATGCCTTGCGTTCATCAAATAAACTCCTAGTTAACATCAACAAGTCTCACAACATGGCAGGGGACTCTCTATTCTCAAACACAACTGGGAAAAACTGGAAACTTCTACCTATTGAACTTCCCTTCCTTCCTTACCACTCTTCAAACAAAAACTTAAAACCTTCCTCAAAACACACTGGCTGTGCCCTTGTAGCAACCCTGACTAACCTATCATTACTGCTACTAATATCTTTTGTAGCTGTTCTCTCTCCACTAAATTAATCCTCTGTAGTGCAATGGAAAGCATCTAGTTAGAACCTGGATACTATTTTTTAGCCACTAGCACATGTATATATCTTGCTCTAAACTTTATATATAGTTTTATGATATGTACTGTTAAATGCATAAAAATATCTTCTATGTCTATTTCTTGTTTTTTTTGTAACAATACTGTCTGTTTGTATCTGTCTTGGGGCTTTTCTCCCCGGGCCTCTACTACTGAAAATGGGCATATATCCAGGTAGACTAGCCCGGTCAACAAATGTAAAATAAAAAAAAAACAATATATATATATATATATATATATATATATATATATGTATATATATATATATATAGGTATATATATATATATATATATATATATATATATATATATATATATATATATATATATATATATATATATATATATATATATATATATATATATATATATATATATATATGTATATCTGCTTTGTTTCATTTGAATCTCATTTCACTGAATTTCATTTCACCCTGACCACTGCTGAAAACACAAATTACTGAAAACTCATTTCACTGACTCTCATTTCACTGAACTGAACTTAGTATATATATGACACTGTGTAGAGTACTGTAAGGCAAGTAAAAGGTATATGCCCTTTCCCCACTGTAGTGGGATCCTGGAGTTAGTATATATAGTTGGGGGCACAGCCTCCCACATTGGGGGAGTGGGGGGCATAGCTGCCCACTTAGTTTCAGTAGATATTGTCTTCTGGAGAGAGTTAATCATTGGTGTTGTAACTATGCATATCTACTGTTTAAAATGTATTGTTTTGAAGTTTTTGGTAAAATAGAATACAAAACAAGGTGGGGGCTACATCCCCCCCAATGTGGGGGTTGTGCCCCCAACTATATATATATATATATATATATATATATATACTAACTCCAGGAATGCAATATAGTGGGGAAAGGGCATATACCTTTTAGTTGCATTACAGTAATCTACACAGTGCCATATATACTAAGTACATATAGATGGCACAGTTATGCAGCAGTAGTGTTGTCACCTCACAGCAAGAGGTTCTCTCATTCAGTTCTCGGCTGGAGTGCCTTCTGTGCAGAGTCTGCATGTCTTCCCTGCATTCATGTGGGTTTTCTCTAGGTACTCCAGTTTCCTCCCAAATTACAATGACATGCATCTGGAGCTTTTCTCCCTGGGCCTCTGCTGAAAATTAGCCTTGTTCCAAGTCTGACTTTCATGGTAAACAAATGTTTCATAGATATATATATAAAATGCATATATATATTTTTAAATTTTATTTATTTAACATTTGTTGACTGGGAAAGTCCGACTAGGTTCCACAGAGCCTGTTTTCAGCGGAGGCCCGGTGAGAAATGCTCCAAACACGTTTTTGGAATATATATATATTTATATTTAGAGGGTCTACTTTAGAGCAATGAAAACACAAAATGTTGAGCACTCACATGAGCAAAAAATCAGAAATTTGATATTGATTTTTTGGGATCACAGTACAGTGAAGAACGGAATATATGCCCTTTCCTCACTGTTGTGCGATATCGGAGTAGGAATATATATTTAGCTGGAAGTGTGCAGTCCCCCACAATAGAGATTTTGAGTTCCTGATTATTCGCTTATGTGAGCTTTCAATAGTTTGATTTTTTGTTGTTCTGACATACACCCTATTTATATATATGTGTATATATGTATATATATATATATATATATATATATATATATATATATATATATATATATATATATGTATATATATATATATATATATATATATATATATATATATATATATATATATATATATATATATATATATATATATATATATATATAGATCTAGAACATTTGCTCGACTGAGCAAATGACCAAAATCCAAACGGCCGGGCATACTTACGAGAAAGTGCTTTTCACTGAAGAAGCACTTTCACGTAAGTATGACTGTTGCCGAGGCTGTACTACAGTGCATGTAAGGGAAATTTCCCTTTTCCCCACTGTAGTGCAGTCTCGGATGGATAATATTAAAGTAGGGGGTGTGGGGGCACAGCCCCCCACATGGGGGGTGCAGGGGGGCAACCCCCCTGCTAAAATGTAAATGTAGTGTTTTTTTTTTTTTTAATTTTGTCACAACCTATAACGAAAGCACTTTTTTGATAACAGCGCTTTTGTTAAAGTGTGTTCGGGTTTTATGGATTCAGACATTTGCTCAAACATCCTTGATCCATATATATATATATATATATATATATATATATATATATATATATATATATATATATATATATATATATATATATATATATATATATATATATATATATATATATATATATATATATATAGATATATATATATATATATATATATATATATATATATATATATATATATATATATATATATATAAATATATATACACATATACATATAGGTTCATAGGTTCATAGGGTGGTACTAGGCTATCGGCCCTAGGGCCTATACAAGCCTAGCCATAACAATTCCCTGGATATTTCTTCCCACAGTATTTACTTCTCTGGACCCCTGTCTAGCAGGGTGACTGACATGATCCCCGGAGTAAATTTCCTATCTCCCATCCAATCATCAAGGTTCCTTTTGAAGAGGGCCAATGAGGCCTTCTGCTTGACATGTATGGGCAGTCTATTCCGGAGTATGGGGAGTCTCTTGGTCAGGAACCTATCCCTTCAGCATGTTTTGTTCATTGTGATGATAAGGTTTAGATCCCTGGAGTGTGTGGCTCTGAGGGATTAGGATTCCTTTAAGTGGAGCATGTCCAACATCTCAGAGTTTGATGTGGCCTTGTATGTTAAGCAGAGAACACCTCTGAGTAAACGATATGCCACATAGTATAGGTGGAGTTTTTTTAGACGGTCAGCATATGGCATCTGCTTTAGGTCTGTGATTCTTTTAGTGAGGTATTTCTGTGGCCTTTTCAGCTGTTGCAGATGTCTTGTGAGGTACATACCAAATGGGGCATTATACTCTGTAATGGGTCTAATGAGGGATGAGTACAGTGGGACAATGACCTCCTTTTTTCTGGATGAAAAGCCCTTAGTGATGAGGTGTGCCACATAGAAGGATTTCCTGACTGTTGTGGTGATGTGGTTATCGAAAGTGAGACCACCTGTGTCACACTTTTGATGTTTAGTGTACTGCCACTTATGTGGTAATTTATGGGTACATGTTTTTTTCCAAAGGGGATAACTATACATTTCTTGGCATTAAGCTTGAGCCCATGGCTCTGGTACCAGGCATCTGTTTGTGTAAAGCCCTTTTGTAGAATATCCACATCATTTGGGGATTTGATAATGGCTCCCAGTTTGCAGTCATCTATGAACTTTGTTAGCCAGAGTCCCTTAGTGTTAGCCTGTACTTCAGAGAAGTAGATGCCAAACAAGAGTGGTCCCAGGACTGAACCCTAAGGTACTCCACTTGTCACTTGTCTGGAGCTGGATTTTGAGTTGGCTACTTTTACAGTCTGCGTTCTGTCAGTAATCCAGTTGGCAACCCATCGAGTGACGTAGGGATTTATGCCCAACTTACTAAGTTTATCTATGATTCCAGAGTGGGGGATTGTGTCAAAGGCTTTAGCGAGGTCCAGATAGGCTGTGTGGACCGCCTTACCCTCGTCCACAGCTCTGAAGACTGATTCAAAGAAGTCAGTCAGATTCAGGAGACAAGATCGGCCTTTCACAAACCCATACTGGGTGGGGTCCAGTGTTTGAAGGTTGCCAATGTCTTTATTTATAAGTTCCATGATAATGCGTTCCATGCCCTTGCAGATCAGGCTTGTCAGACTGATGGGACGGTAGTTCCTGGGATCCAAGGTGGATCCCCCCCTTGTGGAGTGGGATAACTGTAGCTGTGTGCCACTCACTGGGCATGAAGCCTGAGGTGAGGCTATGATTAAACATGACACTTAGGTGAGGTGCCAGTTCATTTTGTAGTTTATGTAGTACACAGCCTGGAATGTCACCTGGTCCCATGGATGCTGTATTGTTAGCTTTGGAGAGTGTGGTTTCTACCTGTGTGGCCATGATTACCGGAATTTGGCAATCTTTTGTTATTGAGATGGGCCCTTTATGGGGTGAGGGGGGGTGAAGTTGGCACTAAATTGATCTGTCAGGATATTGGCAATATCCTTGGGATCAGTATATTTAATGTCATTCTGTTGTAGCTCAGAACACTTCTGAGCATTGCCATTTCGATTCTTGACATAACTATAGAATGCCTTGTGGTTGTCTTTTGAATCTTTGGCAATTTTATTTTCTTAACTAGCTTTTGAGGATTTTATGAGGGATCTCAGCTTCTTACTGATGCTGGTGAGGGAGCTTTTTGCATCCTGGGATTTTCCTCTTTTCTGCAACAGTTTCTTCCTTCTGTTGTATAGTTTGTTTATATAGGGGACCACCAGATTGGCTTCCTTTTTTTGGAGAATAGCATCTTAGTTCTATTTGGGAAGGCATGATTCATGCACGAGTGGATGTGCTCATACAGTGCCTTAGTGTAGGATTCTGCAGCCGAACTTTCAGATCCCGTCTGCATGGGTGTCATGAAGTTTGTCACTTCTGACTTCAGTAGCATGAAGTTGGCTTTGGAGAAGTTTTTTAAGGAGGTTTCCTTACTGGGGGGTGGGGGGTGGGATGTGGATGTCAAGAGTGATTTGCTTAGGGTCAGACCTGACCATTGAGGGGGTGACCACTCGTGTGGAGAATCTATTTCCCATGTTTGTACTGACCAGGTCTAGGATATTGGAGCCCCTGGTGGGACAATGGAGTAGTTGATCCAGGGCATTGGAATTTATGAATTCCAAGAACCGTTGGGAAAAGGAGTTGGTACCTGAGTAGTTTTCCCAGTTAATGGCAGGGTAGTTGAAATCACCCAGTATTAGGGTGTTTGGGTTGTGTCTTTATATTTTCCAGTATGTTTAGAAAGGTGTAGTGAGAATCATGGGGCATGGTGGGGGATCTGTAGCAAGCTACAGTTTGGATTGCAGTCTTGCCTAGTGTTAGTTGCACCTGGAGAATTTCAGATGCATTGTGTTGGGCAACTAGCATGGAGGTGTGAATATCCTTGGTGAATATGGACACTCCTCCACCTTTAGTATTTCGGTCTTGGTTTTGTGGCTGAAAAGTGTGGTAAGAGTTGTAGCCTGGTATTGCAGGGGTGCTCTCTGGAGCCTTGAACCAGGTCTCAGTTACTGCACAGATATCAATGTTCTCCATTTTTAGGAGTGCCTCGAGAGAGTGCATTTTGAGGTTTAGACTTCTAGCATTGAGTAGCATTACCTTCAGATTTTGCATGCTTGTATCTGTTACGGTGGTGGTTTTGTCCTTTGAACCTTGCCTAAAAAAGGCACTATAGGGGTGGCAAGAGCTTTCGCCAGTAACCTGAATCCCAGGGGTGACAGGTGCAGACCAACTCTGGCAAAGCATCCTGGTTTGTCGATCATGTCTTCCCAGGCAGACAGATACTGGATCCCCTTTGAATGACACCAGAAGCTTGTATACACAACACACACACACACACACACACACACACACACACATATATATATATATATATATATATATATATATATATATATATATATATATATATATATATATATATATATATATATATATATATATATATATATATATATATATATATATATATATATATATATATATATATATGTATAATACATGTATATATAAGTGAAAATACCTATGTGAGACAAAACATCAGTCAAGTTAACTGCAGTTACACAGTTCTGTTATTAAGATTGGGCAGTTAATGATAAGCAAATTAGTCAACCAATCATATAAAAACCCAACATAACAGCTTTTTTTTCTAAATTAAACCAGATTTTTCCTGTAGGTAATCAGGTAGTTTAGGTTAATGTTTAATACTCCTATTATTAGCTTGATCACCAATTCTGCATGTTGTCATTTTGAATTTGACATCCAGTCCTGGCGGTTAGAAAGCAGTATTGTTCAAACAATTTATCATCACAATAAAAATGCAATATTTTAGATTACTATATATGTATGTTTTGCTAATGCAGTGTTTGGCCGGTGTGTTAATCTGAGCACACTTTATAACACTGAATAATACATTAAAACAGGGTACTTTACTCAGACTCTTGAATTTCATAAAGCAGATTATGTGGTATTGGATCTAAGTTACATGTGGGTTCTGTGACAAAGAACAGTAACAGTAATGAGTCCCTATAGTGTACTAGATAAAAATATAGACAAGGGGGTACAAGTGACACTAAAATTGTTGTAGGTAGTTAATAAGGTTGCTCTGGATTGCACATGAAAGCCTAGTATAGAATTAAAAGGGGTATCTGTTTAAGAAATATTACATTTGCCTCAAACTGTCATCTGTCTGTGTTACAAAGACTTTTTCAGAAGTGCAAACCTTGTGGTTACCCACTAATGTTTATTTAAACACTCAAACTCACCAGGAATCTGTTATTTTGTTAAAAAGCAAAACATTTATTCATAACAATGTGGAAGCTAACTGAAACGGGTTTAACACTTCAAGCATGTCATACCCAGCTGACTATCGTTAGAAGAGAGCAGTGAATAATGGTACCGGACCCTAACTTAAAGTGGCAGCGCCTCCTTACATGGTACCGGACCCTGACTTAAAGTGGCAGCGCCTCTTTACATATGGTAAATATCTCACATTATGTACATATATGTTAGCATCAGTATTTCACTTTCATCACATCTTTCTCTATTTTGGGAAAAACATATTTTTTTCAGAATTAGGCTTTACAACGGTGCACTGGCAATGCAGCACGCATGCAACAGTCAAACCTTCAGGTAATATAACTGCTATGAAGCTTTCGTAATGTCATCATTTAATTGTCCCAACAAGTCTGTCATAGCATCAGAAGTGGCTAGTTTGAGAACAAGCTGTATGGACTCCACTCAGACTACTTCTGGGAATGGATGAATGTCCTGTGGAAAGAAAATTCTAGACTTGTTAACAAAGCATGCATTATGGCTTTGACAGTCACTATATATGGCACAGTATGCTGAATCAGTATTTCAAGCAGTTCTACTCAGTTGTGTTGGGTGGACAGTAAATGATCTGTCACTGTGAATAGTTGATTATAGTGCAGGTGAAAATCGACCCTATAGCAATCTTGTTAGTCTTGGCTCATACTGGGAGGATTAGTTGTTTGGAACACTGCAGGCAATCTGAAATTCATCTGGAATCAGTTGCATATGACTTCTATTTTCTCTTACTATAGTACTCTTTCTCACTGATACCATGCAGTATGTAGTTTAGAAGCTTTCCCTACAGTTACACCTGTTGTGTCCCACCCTGTCTCCTCCTCTAACTGTAAAAGCGCAGCTTGAACACTCTGCATGGCAGGTAGATGCCATAAAGAATGACATCAGTGCCAAAGGTCTTTGTATGAAGTCTTGGCTGTTTGGTCATTTATTTGGCTCCCTAATGAAATGTCGACACTAGAAATGTTAAGTGGATACAAGTAAAAAAAAAAAAAAAGATCAAAAACCTAGTAAAATAGCAAACTCAAAGACTGTTCTTCTTTAAACATCTTTTTTGCAGGGGGTAACTCCCCCTTGTCACACAGTGTGGGTGGCATGCCCTCCACCCTCTGAACTTATATATACCAACTCTACCATACCTTGGAGAAAATGGAATATTTCTTCTAATGGCCATCTCAGACTAAGTATATGTAAGTCTGATTTTCTGTCATTCAGTTTCTAAGTTTTGGACTTGCTCAAGTGGATCCTGACATTTCAAAGGGTTACCCATTCATGCTATGTTTAGATGGGAAATGGAGATTTTTAGATCACTTTTGGTATGTAGTTCTTTATTTTTCAAAGGGTTAAATGGATGCAAATTGTTTTGTAAAATTAATTTGTTAATATGGATGTCATTTTTTTATTTATCTTTTGTTGACTGGCTTAGTCTCACTGGACTAGCAGCCTGTTTTCAGGGGAGACCCAAGGTGGTATTTACCTTACTAGGAGAAATTTACCCAGGTCATTAGACTTCCCCTAGTCTTTTCAACAGGTGCCATGAGATCTTTTACATCCATCTCTGCTATACCCAACTCAAGCAGATGGGGCCTCAGTTTAATATCTCATCTGAAAGACAGCACACTCAGGATTACAGTACCCCTCTTATTCTGTACTGCAGTGTCAGCAATAGATTGAGCTGGTGTAGGAACACAATGCACAACCTTCTGCATCAAAGGCAAGTTGGTTACCTATTGCACCACTGATAATGTTTTTGATGTTTTCTGCAAGTAACATTGGATTATTATTATTGCATAATTTCATTGGTTACGTGCAGAGCCAGATCAAGCATTAGATGACCTAGATAGTGACTCAGACCTGTGTTGACTGACAGCCCCTGTGTTGGCTTGGCGGGCCCCATATTGGCTTGAGGGAGGCCAATAGAAGATAATATTGTTTATAAATAAAATGTCCAAAGGCATAAGTTAAAGATGTCTGTAAAACTGGAAAGCTTTAGGACCTCACTGGAAACTTCAGTAAGAAAAAAGCAGCAAGCCCCAGAAACCTCTAGGAGAACATTAAGCATCCTACTGTAGGACGCTGTATGCTAGCAGCCTGCAGAGTGGGAGATTTGATGGCCAGCATGAAGCAGGACTGAACTACCAGAGTGAGTGGGGAGATTTGATGGCCAGTAGGGCTGGACTGCCACAGCAAGCCTGCAAAAAAGTGAGTGCAGCTGGTCTCACAGTCATTCCCTTTTGCAATGTTACCAGCTTAACAATTCTATTAAATTTAACATGGACAATTTATTCCTCAAGGACAGCAATCACTGAATTTTTACATGAAATGCTGAAATGTAGAGTTGTTTGCCAGCAGCAACCTCTTTATTACTTAAATATCTCTTTAATGTGGAATTATTCAGATGATTCTTACTTCTGCAGATATTGTGTATATGGCCTGTTACTGGTGAATTGTAATGACAGACATTTGAGTGGCCTTTTGAGGTTGAAATGTTGTGTAATGGAAAATTTTGTAATTATTGGTTTATATGTTTTGTTTCATTGCCTACTGGAAAAATGTTCAAACCTAACTTCAAAACACACAATAACAAGTGGTGCTGTATTATACAAGGAGTGGTGCAAGCGGTAGCATTGTCACCTCACATTAAGAGGTTCTTCGGCTCAGTTCTCAGCTGGAATGCTTTCTGTGCTGAGTCTGCATACCTCCCCCTTCATTTCTGTGGGTTTTTTCCGGGTACTCCAGTTTCCTCCCACATTAGAAATACATGCGTCTAGAGCATTTCTCTCAGGGCCTCCACTGAGAATTGGCTTAATTCCAAGTCGGACTTTCCCCGGTAAACAAATGTTAACTAAGTAAGTAAATAAATAAATAAAATAAATACAATCAGGATGGTGCATCAAAACACATGCATGTATGTATGGTCGAAAATATGTGTGCAAAGGGTCTATGGTTTGAAAACAGCCCAAAATTAAACTTAATCTGCTACTGGCCAGATGCATTCTCTTTGAATGTGAGTTTCAATGAATGTGAGTTTAAAGGACAGAAAAGCTTACAGTTCTTGCTAATTCTATTTTCATTGTGAGACTGCGTTGTTTTGTTTAGCAAATAGATATTAGTGTTTGTGCTATAAAATCTGAAATAAAAGTTTTAAATATTTCTAATCATTGTAGAAGTAAAGAAGGAAATAGTATAAACTCTGACAGGCTTAAACAATGTTTATGGTAACTGAGAGAAACAGCTCTATAATGGGACACTGGAATGTCCTGACCCATTACTCTTCCTAGGGCCATATTTGATCATGATCTCACTCTGGTTTTGTGCTGAATTTAAATGTGAGGTTGTTTTTTTAACTTCAGATTCTCATGAAGTCCTGTTGACAAAAGTACTTAATCTGGAGTAACATACATTTTAGTGTGTTTGCTAATCCTGTTTCCCTACACAAATCATTTGTGGTTATTAGTTTTATTATCAGAAGTGTTGTTGGTCAATATTTGTTTTTTTAATACAAACGAATAATGAACTGATGACCCGAAACATGGCCAGGTTAATAACTTTATCGGTAAGCACTTTTACGTGTGTTAATCCCACTTCTTCAGACCATCACAGTGAATAAAAACATATTATCTCTATTTAAAACTTTTAAAATTCTACAGCCAATCATATCACTGAACAAATTAAAAATTGAATATGTCAGGAGTAACAAGGTATCCTTACTAATGGAATGTCCTATCATAAAGACATACACCCCATTCTTACCTTTCATTTATTAAAAATATAAAAAATATAACTCTCATAAAACATCTAACTGACCTGTCTACCATTATTATATATACCACAGGTAAAAATCTATACATTTAGTCTGCATTTCTAGCATAAACAAATACATAAAGATGTATGCCAAAGCATTAGCTCATATCAACGGCTGCGATAATTAAACCTTAACCTTATTAAGTGCATTCCTTAGTTCATTGTATAACCGTAATCTTTTTCAACCAGAAGTTTATATCATAACATCATTTCTACAAATATTGCATATATGTAAGTCTCTGCATGTAAAAATGAGAACAGACTAAAAACAGTGTTCATAAATTGCTGATTATTTACAAATTGATGTAACTTTCAAATGGATATAAAAAAATATAGGCATGTTAAAATAACTTTGGGGGAACTTATACGAGCATTGTCATATACATTAAAGGTATATATAAAAAACATGATTCTACCTTTCTTTAAAATCCTGTACAATATTATTCATGGTTGATACAGCGCTAAAGCAATGCACTTTTTACTAAACTGCAAAAGCGCATGTGCAGAGTGTTCTCTGTCTCTGCTGTAAAGTACAAATATAATAATATAATAAATAAACTCTATGGGTAGATAAGTTACGGACATATGCAGCTCATTTTCATTCATGAAGGAATAGAGTTTTACTTTCAAGACAGTGATTAGCAAAATCAGTGATGATTTTGTGCTGAAATGAGAAAGAAGACATGAAAGGACACATTTCCATTGATGTGTACAAGATAAATGTGAAAACTTCAAATCATTTGTGAGAAAACTATATGCATTGGCTTAAAATTGTGGGGACAAATACATGAAAAAATTGTGACTGGGCTGTTTGATGTAGAAGTGTTTCAAAAGTTACACGTTTGGGGGGCGTGGCCAAGATGAGCACTGAGTAACAGCACTTTCTCTCTGTTCTGTCTTTACAGAATATTTATGACAGGATTTTTTGAGTATATCTATCCTAATTTTATTTTTTCTTTTGTTTTTTACATATTTAGAATCTATTAATCATTCTTTAGGATAGTATGTAACAATTTTGGCAATTTTTTTATTTTTTCCTGTCAAAAAGTACGAGAAAAAATATTTGGACTCCAGACTACAGAATGAGCTATTCCAAATCAACACTTCAAGAAACAACTATTAAGAAAAAACTTCAGTCACTATTAACTAACATTCAAAGAACTGAAAGCAAAGATTGATAGAATGGATGTGAAACTGGATAACATCAAAGAAAAATGTTCCCAACAAATAGCAATATTACATGAAGAGCTTAAGCAGCAAAAGTGACAGATTACTGGTATAGAGACTTCACTAAATGATATAGACACTAGAATTCAAGAAGGTGAACATAATATAGACTTTTTCTTAAAACAAAATACTATTTTACAAACAAAAATTGATGATCTAGAGAAAAGATCAAGAAGAAATTATATTAGACTTTTTAGTCTGTCTGATAATGTTGAAGAAGGTAATATGGAAAAATTCTTAACATCTTGCTCCCTAATGTACTACAGCTTCCTGAAGCTCTCTCATATGGGATAGAAAGAGCACACAGGTCCTGAGGTACTGCAAAAAAAGGTTAATCCAATTCTACTAAACCTGTTATAGTGACATTTTTATCTTGTCATGACAAGGAGATAGTGTTAAAGACTGCTTGGGATAAATTTCCAATCAAATATAAAGAAAATGTCATACACTTTGATAATGATCATTCATCTTTTGTAATTGCCAAAAGAAAGCTTTTTTTGCCAATGCTAAAAGAACTAAAGAAAGCACAAATAAAGACACACCTATTACTCCCTGCCAGAATAAAAATATTTCTTCAAGATGGTCTAAACATATTTGACGACATAGACTTTGCCATTACCTTTGTCAAAACAAGAAAACTGCTTGATAAAATAAAGGATATGGAGTGGGCAAATGCCAGCCTTAAAAGAAATGCTGATAACAGTTCCTGGAAGGTCTCTGAACATAAAAAGAAGCTCAAGAATAAATGATTAATTAAGCTATTTTACTATGGCTTTTATTTACCCATGTCTTAAAAACTAACTTCTGGGGAATTGGAAATGGTTCAACAGGTGAGTTGTTGTTTAAATGTCTTTTTATGGTACATCATTCTTTTAATGGTATTTTATAGTCTGTTATTATTGTCTAGTTTATTCTAGCTCAATTTCTATAGCAAGTAAAAGCTATTTATTTATTCATTTATTTATTATCCTTAAATAGTGGTTGTCTGTTACAATAAATGCTCTGCATGCTTGAGACTGAAATGTATGGTATTTTGGGAACTATGATAGATACGGAAACTTATAGATGAGAAAATGAGAGTCGTTGGTCAATAGAATCTATTTCATTTGTTTTTAACTGTTTGCCATTTTATTTCCCTGTCTCTCTGTGAATAGAGACTCTTCAATGACAGTGCTGCCATAATGTTGCTTTAATAATTGTTTCCCATCCCTTGTTCTGCTGCTGGAATGTGGTGCTATTTGTGGTAATAGACATATGAAAAGTTCATGTTTTCTCCCTTTCAGTGACCTGATATGGTTTGAAGTAATTCATTTGATATTTATCTTTAAAAATGTAAATATTTATGGAGAGGTTTTAATTTATTTCTTTTTTTTCCTCTATTTTCCTCTTTGCTGTTGGTTGTGGAGGAATGGAGGATTTTCTAGGGAGTGATATGTTCGTAGTCTAGTGGTTCGCTGGGTTGTTTTTTTAACATTTTCTATTGCTTCTCTTCCTCCCTTATGTCTTTCTTTTTGCTCGTTTTTATGTTTCCTGGTCTTGCCATGAGCTAGTCAACAGCTTTCTTAGTGAAAAGCTGTAAATGTTTTCCCTCTTCAAGCTCATGCATTTGATCTGTTAAATAACCCTGGTTTGTCCTCACATTGCAGCTGCTACAATGGAGAGCAAGTAAAAAGAGTTGTTTCCATAGAAATGTTTACAGACTGAACCCTGTGCTGAGAAGCTTTGCAAAGCTGAATAATAGCTAGAATAGACAGAGAAAAATGTTCCCAATAAATGGAAATATTACGCGAAGACCTTAAGCAGCAAAAGAGACAGATTACTGGTATACAGACTTCACTAAATTATATGAACACTAGAATTCAAGAAGGTGAGCATAATATAGACTTTCCCTTAAAACAAAATACTCTTTTACAAACAAAAATTGATAATCTAGAGAAAAGATCAAGATGAAATAATATCAGACTTTTTGGTCTGTCTGATAATGTTGAAGAAGGTAATATGGAAAAATTCTTAACATCTTGGCTCCCTAATGTACTACAGCTTCCTGAAGCTCTCTCATATGGGATAGAAAGAGCACACAGGTCCTTGGCAACTACAAAAAAGGTAAACCCAATTGGAAACCTGTTATAGTGAAGTTTTTATCTTCTCATGACAAGGAGATAGTGTTAAAGACTGCTTGGGCTAAATTTCTGATCAAATATAAAGAAAATGTCATACGCTTTGATAATGATTATTCATCTTCTGTACTTGCTAAAAGAAAGCTTTTTTTGCCAATGCTAAAAGAACTAAAGAAAGCCCAAATAAAGACACACCTATTATTTCCTTACAGATTAAAAATATTTCTTCAAGATGGTCCAAAAATATTTGATGACATAGACTCTGCCATTACCTTTGTCAAAACAAGAAAACTGCTTGATAAAATAGAAGATATGGAGTGGGCAAATACCGACCTTAAATGAAATGCTGATAACAGTTCCTGGAAGGTCTCTGAACATAAAAAGAAGCTCAAGAATAAGTGTTTAATTAAGCTATTTTACTATAACTTTTATTTACCCAAGTCTTAAAAACTAACACATAAGTTGGGGAAGTGGAAATGGTTCAACAGGTGAGTCTTTGTTGTTTAAATGTCTTTTTATTGTAAATAGTTGTTTTAATGGTATTTTATAGTCTGTTATTAAGTCTAGTTTATTATAGCTCAATTTCTATAGCAAGTAAAAGCTATTTATTTATTCATTCATTTATTATCCTTAAATAGTGGTTATTGTCTGTTATAATAAATGCTCTGTTTATGGTATTTTGGGAACTATGATAGATATTGAGGCTTATAGATGAGAAAATGAGAGTCTTTGTTACAATATAATCTATTTCATTTGTTTTAACTGTTTGCTGTTTTATTTTCCTATCTCTCTGTGAAGAGAGACTCTTCTTTGATATTGTTGCCATATTTCCCATCCCTTGTTCTGCTGTTGGAGTGTGGTGCTATTTGTGGTAATAGACATATGAAAAGTTTATGGTTTCTCCCTTTCAGTGACCTGATATGTTTTGAAGTAATTCATTTGATATTTATCTTTAAAACTGTAAATATTTATGGAGAGGCTTTAATTTATTTCTTTTTTTTATCTATTTTCCTCTTTGCTGTTGGTTGTGTTGGAATGGAGGATTTTGTATGGATTGATATGTTTGTGTTGGTCTAGTGGTTTGCTGGATTTGGGAGATGGAGTTTTTTTTTTTTTTTAATATTTGATATTGCTTCTCTTCCTCCCTTATGTCTTTCTTATTGCTCGTTTTTATGTTTCCCAGTCTTGCCACAAGCTAATCAACAGCTTTTGTAGTGAAAAGCTATAAATATTTTCCCTCTTCAAGCTCGTGTATCTGATCTGTTAAATTACCCTGGTTTGTCCTCGCATTGCAGCTGCTACAATGGAAAACAAGAAAAAAGAGTAATTTCCATGGAAATGTTTACAGACTGAACCCTGTGCTGAGAAGCTTTGCAAAGCTGAATAATAGCTAGAATAGACAGTTTCTAATGCCATCTACAGCTCATTTGAAAAACTGCACCTAAATAACCTATATAATATATCTGCTATATTTAAACATTTATGAGTATTCAAAAAAAAAACACTTCTGACACATTTAAACCCTTACATTGTATACACTTGTCTTCATAATTCTATTATAGTTATGTACATTTTCTATTAATTGGTATAACAAGCATGTAACATACATAGCAATATCATTAAAATGGAGGTTTTAGTGTGGATTAATGTGTTCAATGTGATCTAGTGGTTTGTTGGGTTTGATAGATGGAGTTTGTCGGCTTTGTGTTGTTTTGTGTTGGCTTTCTCCCTCTTGTTGCCTTTTTGTTCTGTCTGGTTTCATGTTTCCTGGTCCTACCGCGAGGTGGTCAACAGCTTTCAAAGAAAAAAAAAAAGAAGAAAAATAGCTGCAAAGGTTTTCCCTCCTTGATCTCGTGCATCTAAACTGCTGAACAGTTCTGGTGCCTGTTCGTGATGCGACTAACTCAACAAAAAAACAGGGAGGAGTGTCATTTCCATGGTGATATTTACAGACTGAACTCTGTGCTGAGAACCTTCGCAGAGCTGGATAATAGCTTGAATAGGCCGTCTCTAATGCCATCTACAGGTCAAATGAAAGAACTGCAGCTAAGTAACCTGTATAATATAACTGTTATATTAAAAGCATTTATGAGTGTTTATAAACAGAGCACTTTTGTTACATTTATACCTTTATGTTTCTATACTTGTATTTATAATTCTATTTTATTTAAGTTAAGCCTCCTTTGATTGGTACAACAAACATACAGTATATATAACAACATCATTAAAGTATTTATAAACATATATATATATATATATATATATATATATATATATGTGTGTGTATATATATATATATATATATATATATATATATATATATATATATATATAAATCTTTACATGAGACCAAAGCAGAAGTTAATATTCTTTCATAAGACATAAAAATTAGAAATGAGAATAATTCTAATACAGATAGAAAATAAACAAATAATGATTGAAACATAATATATTCTACATGAATATTGCTTGCTGCATACAATATAGTCTCAGATACAGATGTTTACCATATAAACTAATATTTTGATATATTCTGACAAATTTAAAAGTTCTTCCAGATTATTAAAGGTTTTAAAGAAAAGAATGGGAATACATTCCTTCTTAGAAAATACTGAGCACTTTTATTGGAATCTCATACTACAATAGGAAACTAAAATGTAATACTTTCTATACTCTTGTTTTCAGATACATGGAGATGGGGAAATGGTGTTATTAGATACTGGCACAATACATAAAGAGACAGGGGATTAGTCTATTTATTGATCATTATAGTAGTTCATTACATATAAATTAGTTATGACTTTTGTATTATTTATGTAATACATGATTGGTATTTATGATATGTTGAATTGATTTGACAAAAGTTAAAATGAAACAGTTACATTTGATTTACTTTAATTTGTTTTCTGAATCGGTACATACAATTCTAATGGGTGTTTGTTAAATTATGCAACAACATATATATTTAGACAGGAAAGAGATGAGTATTGTTACTAGCTTGATGGTCAATTTGGGTGACAAATGTCACTCAAATTAGGAGTTTTTAACTCCAGACGGGGAGGGGGGGGGTTGAAAGAGTCTGTGCTATAAGTAAATGTTATATGTTTCTGTTAATAGTTATCATGATGTTCACCAAGTCTTACAAAATTGAATTTGATATAAACATATTTCGTTGGATAAAAGTTTTATATGTTTCATGTGTAAATTATACCTGCATTCCTAACAGTCAATTTCTATTGACTTATAAAATATGGGAAAAAGGAGAGTTATTCATCAACAGATATTTAGAACATTAATGCTTCATGACATCATTAAAGTGTATATCATTAAACATCAATGGATTAAATAATCCTAATAAGAGAAGATATTTGAACAAATATCTTAAATTGCATAATTCTTAATTAATATTTCTCCAAGAAACTCATCTACTAACTGAAGATGTCACAAAATTGGAATCCATATCTTACAAACTTTTGATTAGCTAATAACATGCACAAAAAAGGGGTGGCCATACTATGGAAAAATACATTACATATGCCTAAAATAATTGATACCTACAAAGATAACAAGGGTATGTCATTTTGACATTAATAAATATGTATTGGATTCCTGGCATTGGATCTACAACAGCGAAACAACATATAGAACATATAGTTCAGTTTTCTAAGGGTAGTATTATTCTTGGTGGGGATTTTAATTGTATTTCTGACATAAAAGCTCTAGCACCAGTGGTAAAATGAACATTCCAACTATAGCTAAATTATTGAATGAATTTTCAGATTCATATATGATGAAAAATATTAATAATTTTACTGATACTAAGTCACTGTTCTATACATTCTACTCACATAGACATAATTCATATTTAGGAATAGATAGGGTATTAATTTCCAATAACTTAACTGATTTCTTATCAAACTCAAAAGTGATTTCATGTCCCCTTTCGGACCATAATTCCATAACATTTGATTTTTATACTAAACTCCACATTTAATGTTCAAATTAAAAGAATACCAGCCTACATAAATAAACTGAAAGATTTCATTGATTTCTTTACTGCAGAAGTACAAAATTTTATTGAACTTAATAGTACACAGGGAACTTTTGAAGTATATATTTGGGATGCTCTAAAAGCTTACCTATATGGTACAATTATTGATTGTTATAAAAAGAAAATAATTTTGTGGGATAAAGACTTTCAAGATATACAAACAAATTTAGATGCTTTAAGGCTTGATGCTTCAAAAACCCAGATAAGAAAGATAGAATGAATGAAATAAATACTTTAAGCAATAAATATATAGACATTTTAATCCATAAAGTCATGATAAATCTTGAAAAATATAAACTTAATAACGTTTTCTATAAATCCTAGATCCATGAATATACTAGCTAGCAAGACTAAAATATTAAATAAACTTAACCATATTAAAGAAATATATTCTCCAACAAAAAATGGTATCTGAT
Organism: Protopterus annectens; assembly: GCF_019279795.1. Taxonomy (NCBI): domain Eukaryota; kingdom Metazoa; phylum Chordata; order Ceratodontiformes; family Protopteridae; genus Protopterus; species Protopterus annectens. The sequence goes on from NC_056741.1 coordinate 125,728,567, forward strand.
TTACCAAATATATTGAGTTTAGAGATTTTTTTTTTAAATTAAACCAACCCAATGATAGCATTAATAGTACAAAAGATATTCAATTTTTTATACATAATAATATAAAGAGACTATCAGAAGCACAAATAAAATTAATAGATAAACAAATATCTTTTAAAGAGGTAAAAGCTCAAATAACTAAACTTAAGCAAAATAAAGCTCCTGATAACAATGGAATCATTAACGCTACTACATACAGTATTCAATATAGCTCAAAATAACAAAATTATACCCCCCTCTTGGAAGTACACATTTATTTCCCCCATACTAAAGTCTGATAAAAATCCTGTAAAATGTGCTTCATACAGGCCCATTTCATTATTAAACACAGACTATAAAATGTTCATGTCTATTTATGCTGATAGACTTAAAAAAATTTACCATCCCTGGTAGATATGGATGAAACAGGTTTTATAATTAATAGAACTTCTTTTGATAACATCAAAAGAACAATAACTTTAATCGAATCAGTAAAAGCCTTAAGGAATAATTTGACTCTTGTTAGTTTAGATATTAACTGTGAAATTAACTCAGTTAATTGGAACTACCTTTTTATCTTACTGAAGGACTTAAACTTTTCTAATAGCTTTATTAATCTTATAACTCAATTATATAATGAAAGCCAAGCCTACATAAAAATAGGTACAAGTACATCCCAGAACATAACCATTGTAAAAGGAACCAGACAAGGTTGCCCTCTATCTCCACTTTTATTCACATTAATTATGGAACCTTGAGCTAACCTAATGAGGGATAACAATAATAACCAAGGATATAGGTTAAACTGTAATGAAACATCAAAAATCCAAATGTTTGCTGATGATGTGGTACTAACCCTACCTTATAATAATTGTTTAAAAATATGGATATATTTCAAAAATGTTCTGGTCTTAATTTTAATAACTCTAAAACACAGATTCTTCTAATTGGTTCCAAAAGTTATAATATACACGACCAATATAGAATATATATCTCAGTCCCAACAAATAACATATTTAGGTATAATTATAGCAACCAATATTAAAGACATCTTACACTTAAATTATAATAAAAGTATGGCAATCATAGAGACTCTAATTAGTAAGTGGAACAAGATTTTATTTACAATGGATGAAAAACTTTCCATTATAAAGATGATCTTGCTTCCAAAGATCTTATACATAATACAATCTATCTCTATTCACCCTACAGGCTCTTTTATTAAAAAAAAATAACACACTGATTAAGAACTTTTTATGGCATCTGATAAAACCTATAATTGCATTGACCTATCATATGTATAGCAGGGAAAATGGAGGTACATTTTTACCAAATCTAGAACTTTATTCAAGTTCGTCAGTTGTTAAAACAATTGTTTATCTTATAGATGGAGAGTATTTTGTAAAATGGAAAGAAATTATGTTAAATTTATTCCAAAATGCCAAAAACAAAGATGACAAACATCTACCACAGTTAATGAATAATTCATTTATATGGAATTTGAGAGAATATTTTTCCAATTACTCCATTCAAATGCTTAAATCTATATATGTAATTTTAATTCTAAGGGCTTTTAAAAACTATATATTTAGGTTTAGAATCTTTGAAAATTGGCTGTTCCTCATCTTGCATTTGCCTATACACAAGGCATAATTCTATCTGCAGATCATTCTAAAATGTCATTTAAACAAAAACAATGAATGTTTTGGCAATAAATTGTTAAATAAAAATGAGGCAAAATCTATTAATGCTCTTATAGATGAATATAACCTTAACACTTTTGCTTTGGTCAGATTTGCAAGAGTTTAGAAAATATATTCTAGATAAGCTAATTTTAATCCCCTCAAATGCTAAAAATTCAATACTCCAACATAGTCAATATTTGATTTTATACACTTATAATACTTTACCAATTAAAATAGTATATCATATTTATAAATCAATTAAACAAGATCTAGATGTATATTCAGATAACTATTGGAATTCATTTTCAGTTATCAATAGTTTTATTCCCTCAGAAAAAGACAAAGGCCAGGATTCAGTAATCCTCCGTGTAAGACTAAATAAGTCTTGCACGGAAACTGCAGCCTAAGAGTATGACGTCAGCACACCATGCATATTCATGAGGGCATGCTGACTCAACTCTAAGGCTAACACAGAGCATGCATGAGTGCAGGGGGCATGTCAGACTGCCGAGCAGTCCAAATATCCACGCCACTGCTAGTGCCTAAATCTGCAAATGCCACCTGATATGAGCGAGTCCACTCAAATGTGTATATCCCCAACACTACACTCCCTCACATTCAAAACCCCTGTACAAATAAAATAAAATGTAAAACAATTTTTTTTTATTATTCCCGATATAGCTGCCCATATTTGTGCGTGTGTGCACGGGTGTGCCCATTGCTTAGCTACAGTAAGCAGTTTAGACATCGAAGAGGATAATAAACCACTTATATGCAAATTAAGCCAAATAGCAATAGCATAGTGGTAGAGCCTACGCACAAAGAGGAGACATTCCTGGTTCGAGTCCCACCACTTCCCTTTCCATTTTCTGTAGGAAATCTGTGCATAAAAATAATTCCTGACATTTACCTTTTAAATTTTAGTAAAAGGAATTGAAATGGCTTATGTAGCAGTGAACGATATTTTAAATATATATAAGAAGGTGAAACGGTCATGCATACTAATGAATGCATAAGTAACATATCTTAAGCAATGTGAAGCACTGCTAAGCAATGTTTACCAATATTAAGCACATTTAAGAATAATTGCCCATAGCTAAGCACTGCTTTAACTAGCGCAATGGCTTTGCGCAGCAGCGCATCGCGCCAACTAGCACAAATAATACATGTTTGCGTGAAGCTGTGCATCGCGCTAACTAGCGCAACGTTGGGCACCATCGGGCAATGTAGAACAACGTAGAGCAACACTGGGCAAAGTTGAGCAAAGTTGGCTAAACACAGCCACACCTCCTAGCCGGTCAGGCCAGTAGTAAAATAAAAAGCAATGACAGGCCTCGAACTCGGGATACTGTGTACGATAATCACAGTACTGAACCACTAAGCCATGACAGCTTTTGCTGTTCATGCACTGTCAACATACATATACATATTAATCAAAGTTTACTCAGTGCTAAGCACGTGTGCACTCAGCTGAGATTTTTCAAAACTGGCCAATCACAAATAAGTGTGGGAAATGAGGCATATTTAAGCTCCATAGGTGGGAATAATTGCCATAACTGGTTGTAGCTCCCATCTGCAGTCAGAATGGCCAGTGTTGGAGAGGGCTCTCATTTTCGAGTGCAACAGTGGGGCATTGAAGAGTCAAAAGTGATGGTTTTGCTCTTCGTCCATCATCATGATGCAAGACTCCTGCAGGGCCAGTTTCAAGGCACTGAGTACAAAGTGGAAGCCTGGAACCATCTAGCACATGATCTCATCAGTGCCACAGGCATCCCTCGGACTGGTGAGCAGGTCAGACACCACTACGCAGACCTGAAGAGATGCAAGCAGGACCAACTGAACCAATGGATACAGGAGGCCCGTGGGAATAAAAATGCCCCACTACTGAGTAGGTAGCCATGGAATGGAGTATCTAAGAATAGCTACTGTAGTCTATATTATGGATAGGTATGTCTCAATATTCCTTCATTTACTTCACAGCTGCAGTTGTCCATGCTGCGAATCAGCAAGCCTATGCAGATAGTCTGCTAAGGCTGCACCACCAGGCAGGTTAGTAATTATTCTGCATGTATTGTTATATAAAATAAGTGAGAGAGACTGAAAAAAGTGTTGTAGCCCAATAATAAAGGCATAATAAGTCCTGAATAATTTCTCTGCATATACTGTTATATAAAATAAGTGAGACAGCCTGAAAAAGAGTGTTGTAATTCATTAATAAAGGTATAATATGTCTTGAGTAAGTCTTCTGCATGCACTGTAATATCAAATAAATGAGAGAGCCTCTAGAAAAGTGTGTAATGTAATTAATAAAGGTATAATTCCTGGAGTGTGTCCATGTCACTTACTTCAAAATGCTGTTGTACTCTTGCATTATATAAATAGCACTGTTGTATTAAACGCTGTCAACCCACACTTGGGCAGGCCCATAGAAAGTGGATGAAGGGAGTGCCAGTAGCTGTGAAGCAAATATACAGTCCTCAACTGTTGGTTAATGGCTGGCATGCATAGGTAAATCTGACACACGAGTAGCTTGTAAATGTGTTCCCCAGAAATGTCAGTGTGCTGCTAGAAATGTAGCGGGCTGTAGAAATATAACTGATAATGTCACCTGAACACATCCAGATATGTAGATATATGAATATAAATAAAATATATAAATGTGTAGCAGTAACATCTGCATCCTGGACAGTTTGTATATCAGATACAGGTCAGGTATATAAGGAACTAGCAAAACCCATTTCACAACTTAATGGACCTTGCCTAGTGTAATAATACATGTAGGGGATATATACCTGCAGTCAATAGGAATGTAGTGTAAACTATAAGTACATATAAGTTGTTAATGGAGGTATTTTTTTACACCCTACTGTATGTACATAAACAGTGTAATTCCACACCTCAATGGGTATGTCTAATCTCAAAACATTTGTTGGGACATATGTCCTATTGGTTTATAAATATCTGCATTTACTTTGATGCATGTGCCCTGTTCAAACACCACAGTCTTGGTTGCTTGTTACCACCAATCAATCCTGCATGCTGTTGGAATGTCCACTGTTGTTCTATATATGCATGTGTTGTGCTTGCTGTTCAACTGTTGGAACTCTGGTGTGTTGGGTTAATGGGAATATTACTGCATGCTGTTACAACTAATTTGGAATGCTGTTGGCTGTTACCAACCCATATTGTCATTAAATCCTCCTAAACATAGAATGTATGGGAAGGCCGGTCCCAGCAGACCCACCTGTCCCACCTTAGCTGGCGATGGCACCTGGCACCAGCAGGTCTGGTGCCCAGCCCGGGAACTCCTCCTCCATTGGCTCTGTGCCACCTTTGGGTGGAAGCACTGCAGGGGATGGGGCTCATCCCCCCATGCAAGCGTGGCTGGAGGAGGGCCACCTATCACCCTCTGAACGGTCCTGGCTATGGTGCGTAGGGAGATCCAGCATTCAGTCACTGATCCTCTATGCCAGCTGGAGGCAAGAGTGGCATGACTCACGGGTGAGCCTGCCCCTCCTACACAGCCCCCAGTACAGCCACCCTCTTGGCTGTGAAGGTGCAGTGGTGACTGCCCATGGGTGGGGATCTCAGTTCCACTGTTGTCATCTGTGGGATCATGGGCTTGCGATTTCCAAACATCCTTCCCCGTCAATGGTGTTCACCCACCCCATGTGTCATATTCCGCCCCTGTATGCATCTTGTCTGTCTTGTCTATGTACCTCCCCAGCCTACCTCCCCAAATATACCTACTTCCCCTACCCCACATTCCACTCTCACCTGAAAAAAAAAATGGGCAATCTGCTCCCACAAAAATATTACACCCCATACATAGCTGCCCATTTTGCACACATGTCCGCTGGACAGATACACTGAAATTTAATTGGCAGTACAACATACTTTGTTGTCCTCACCCCTCTCTCAAGGGTGGAAGGTTTCAAATTTCCCTCCAAATTTCTAGTATATGCACGGCTGTTGCTGTTAAAGAAATGGGCAACTATGGACCTTCCCTACACCCATCCTGCATATCCCTAGCTGTCTTCCCTACTGTCTTTCCCTCTTTGTGCCCCTTTTTCACCACTTTCCTATCTCCCCATTTTCTTTTCTTTCAAAGAAATTATTGCGGGGGTTATCGGGAGTAAGCACTTTTAAGCAGTTGTTAGTGGGTTTGCACGAGTGTGCACATGTGTGCGCTTAGCTAAGTATCACTAAGCATCACTCAAACCCACGCAAACCCGCTTTCAACTGCTTAAAAGTGCCTTAGTCACCCTGCATGTGAGTGCCCTTGTTCTGCTCAGCAGCAAAATAAAACACCACTGTCAGTCTCGAACCCCGGACCTTGAACACACTGGACTGCATGAAGTACCACTAAGCCACAGTAGATATACAGCAGGTTGTTGCTGAAATATATATATCGTGCATCAGAATGAGTGAATGTAAAGGAAAGATAGGAATGCCATAACACAAAACCTGTTCTGTGGAACTTTACCAGCAGTTGTTGTGGAATTGCATTACATGACTGTGATAACAGAACCAGACATTCTAGCAGTGAATAATGTTACAGCAGCACTTTACAACCCTCACACAGTATCATAGCAGGACAATCTCAACCCAAATGTACAAAATACCTGTGTGTTCAAGGTCCAGCAAGGATGTAGGTAGGCATACTCAGTACTGGAATTGTCCAGTTTTCATGAGCATTTGGTGATAATGTCAACAAAAGAAAAAGCACAAACTGTGAAGAAGTGAGTACATTAATATCCACAGTATAGCAGTTCCCAAACAGTTCATGTGCCAAATGAAAACATCTCAATAACTACGTATGTATGGCAGTTAATTATATAAGTAGAAAAGAAACTACATATTCCCATGTATCTTGTGTTAACATTTGTAGGGGTGAGTACAATTCTACACTGTCAATTGTGTACTGGAAGTGGCAACATTCAGGTCTTAGTACAACATTGAAATCACTGGCTACACCCCTAGCATCAGTTATAAGAAGTATACCAACCTTATGACTTACACAATGGTGTCCACAGCAAACAAGCATGGTCCCCACTTTGGAAAGCTGAAAGGGCTATGCCTATCTGACTTAGCAATTTATAGCATTGGGTTGCTATGACAGTGAGTACTGCAAGTACCACAGCAGGCTGCATGCAATTACCAAATGGTGGCCACCAATTGGTGCAGAGGCCATCACATGCACATGTGCAGATACCTATACAAGCAAGCTGTACTTGCTGTCCACACATGCAATCATTTCATTGCAGGTACGGAGGGAGAGAGAGAGAGAGAGAGAGAGAGAGACGGATGCAGACATCAGCAGCAGAAAAAAAGAAAAAAGATAAAAAAAAAATATATCGAAAGAAAAAGTAATATATTGAAAAATAAAAGAAAAAATATATTGAAAAATAATAATATATTGAAAAAAATATATTGAAAAAAATATATATTGAAAAAAATATATAAAAAAAAATTATATTGAAAAATAAATATATTAAAAAAAATTATATTGAAAAAATATATATCTTGAAAAAAATAAGATATAAAAAATAAAATTAATTACAAAACACATGGAACTGACAAATATGAACACATACAAAGGAAAGGTATGTAACAGCTATGTATTTACTGGTATGTAGTAGATGTTTATGAAGAGTACTCTACATAGTTTGAATCATCCATATGTGGCAGCAGTATGTATCTATGCACAGATGCCCTGCATAACTACTGGCATGGAAAAATCAGTGTGTAGCTGTGTGCAGTGGGATATGACTGTGACATATGTAGTTCAGCATTAAATGTCAAACATCTGATCCATGTTATCTGTGTTCTGTACAGTAGTGTGTACAATGTCTGTTTGGGGGAGTAGCGCATACAGTTATATAAACATGGATGTGACAGAGTAACAAATGCATGATAGTCATATTAATGTGCAGCTTAGCATTGACAACAGCTGTACCAGGCTAGTATGCTAATCTAGCATTTGCAGCTATATATACACCCTCTAATATTACTGTGTGCTCACATGTGACAACTGTTCATGTTGCAGCAAGGCCCAACAGGTCAGCCGTGAGGTACATGAACTTACAACAGTGTGGATCTTGTGTGTGTATGGCACACACATACAGAGAGATCTGTCTGTGTCAGATATATTAGCATCTGTACATGTGCATAGAGCAAGGGACATACTGCAACTGTTTGTGAAGGGTGGACATATATATGTTGTTGAAGGTTGTTATGTGCATATTTCTATGTAGGTTGTATTATGTGGCAAACAAGACAGCATACAGTGCTGGTATATGACATGTGGTGGTTAAACACTGTGGGTATGATTCATCAGGTTTGCAGTGTTGCAGCGATTGAGGCCTGCTAAAGCTACATTGGCTGAGAACACCTTCAATGCATTCCACACAACACTGTGCAATATTATGACATAACTGTATACCTCACAACCTTTGCATAATTGATATCCCCACCATGAAAGAGACGGGGTCATATTTACTGCAACAGATGCCTGGTGACAAAGCCATGGATTCAAGCTGAATGTTGACACTGCATTGGCATCCCTTCTTGCAAAAACTCTGTACCCATTAACTACCACATAGGTAGTAGTCTACTTAACACCGAAGGTGTGATAAGAGACCATGGGACACAGGTGGACAGTAGTCTCCCCTTTGATAATTACAGTGCCACACTAGTCATGTAATCTGTCTACGTGGCACACGTCATCACAAAAGGTGTGTCATCCAGGGAAATATAGGTCAGTGTTCTGCTCTACTCATCACACATAAAGCCCATTATAGAGTACAATGCCCCATGTGGTATGTACCTCACAAGACATCTACAGCAACTGGAAACGACACAGACATACCTCACAAAAAGTAATACCAGCCTCAAACAGATGCCCTATGCAGACCTTCTCACAAACCCACAGCTAGACTGTGTCGCATACCGCCTACCCAGAGGTGACCTCAGCCTAACATACTAAGCTATGTCAAACCCAGAGCTGTTGGACATGCTCCACATAAACAGATCACAATCCCTATGAGCTACATGCTCTAGGGACCTAAACCTTGTGACCTCAATAAACAGCACATGCTGGAGGGATAGATTACTATCTCAGAGACATCCCATACTCTGGAACAAACCACCTATCAATAGCAAACAAAGCTCCTAATTAGCAGTCATTATAAATAATCCTGATGATTGTATGGGAGATAGGAAATACACCCTGGGAATCACCTCTGTGGCTCTGCTTGACAGGGCCACGTGAAATGTAATTACCTGTGTGTCAAAGGCCAGGGTAGCATATGGCTAGACTTCTTTAGGCCCTAGGGCCAATAGCCTATTACCTACCTATGAAGTGATACACACCCACATGTACTTGTTGCAATAATTGCTATGTGAGGTTGACTGAATGTGATGGTGAATGTGTTGGTGAATGTGTCAGAGTTCTGTATATGTGTGATAGCTTAGTGGGAAACTGTTTCTGTCAAGGTATTATGTGTCCTAGCTGTGATCCCAGCAAAAGATGTGTATGCAGTTGTTAGGCAGAAAACGCAGTATGCCATACGGTCTGACGTAGTCACTTGGTGTTGACTGGGGTGTCCCATTGTAGGCTAAAGCAGTACATGTATGCTTATTGAGTCTTACTGGTGGTGAATCCAACTCCTGTATGAACTGTAGTACTACCTGAAGCTGTATGCCTAAACAGCACAGTATGGTGTATGTCCACATTTCTTGGAAGCACTGTTTTGTATGTTCCCTGTAGTCCTCACAGATTACATACCTCAGGCATATGGTTTTGTAACTACTGACACACAGTACTGTATGGTACACAGGTAAAGGTCATCTGGGTTGCCATACCTTTGTGTCTGGTATGTATGTCTGATGTGTGTGTGGGTATGCCTGTACCATGGCCTCGGTCATATGTGTGTTACAGGATATAAGTGTGCATCTAGCAACATGTATAGTCCAGTAAAGCAGTATGCCACCTATAGTAACGAATGTGCACATATGTTAGGCAGGGGTTTGCCATCAACGACTAGTGTGGTATACTGGTAATACTGTAACTGGACTTTACAATCATTGCAATGGATTACATATTTTTTGATGCATTAGCATGATATATACCTCCTGTGGCTAGGTGGTGCATTGTGTCGCATACAGTGTGCCATGTACTGTTGTATAGTCTTACATACTGGTTTATCTTTGTTGCTGTGCAAAACATGGTTTGATGTATAGAGTGTGCCAGGCACTGTCAGGCAGTTGTGGGTTGAGCACTGATATGTGGTATTGAAAGTGTGTATCCTCTGACAGCCAATACGTTGCTATATATGGCAGTTAATTGATATCTGTACTTTAAAATGTTAAGTGTGCCACATGACTTGCTCACACATATTGTTTCATTGTCTTCCAGGGTCATGGCCCACCATCATAATCCCACCTATAGCCCGGCAGAGGAGGAACAGATAAGGACAATCCTGGTGCAGCACTATGCCCTGCTGTTCTCCAGAAGCAGCCAGGACCAGCATGAGCAGACTGCACTGTGGCAAGATCTTGTCCGTAGGGTAAATGACATAGGCATGCATAACCAGACATATGATCAGGTACGCCATCACTGCAGTGATTTAATTAGACATGTCCTGCAGTGTGCGTCTGATATCCGTAGACAACAGCTTGCCACAGATGGTGGGGTAGCCATCCATCCCCCCTCACCGAAGTGGAGGAGCTGCTCCTGAGCCAGGTGGCTCCTGGCCAACAACAACAGCAAACATGTATCATCATGGAGGCCAGACCACCCAGCAAGTTGACACGGAGCGTGCAGGTAACATGGCATAGCTGTAGACTACTGTTACCTCTATTGGTAGAGCATGCTAATGTGAGATGTGTACTGTGTAATTAGAAGATGTGGTGCCTAGTGTTGTGCAATACTAATAATTAGGAATATAATCTGTAGGCTTGTGACTGTCAACCGGTGTACTACTGTAAAATTGCAAACACACAGTAGCAATGCCACAGTTGTTGCCACTGACAAACTGTCTCATATCCTTGTAGTTCCCTCTGGTGTGACAGCAGGGCAGAAGACCCATGCTGGTGAGTGTGTTCTACATTTAATATTGCTAATTAAATGTGCATGTCATAGGTGAGGTGTAGGCCATGTACACGTCACACACCTACGCATAATGCATGCTGTGCATATTTGCTGTGAGACTATGCACATCCCAGTAACGTGGGTAGCTGCCTAAAACACATACAATACACAGAGCATCCCATACAATTGTGACAACACTGTAGTGGACATTGGATAGGCAGAGTCGATACACATGCACACAACATGCACAACTTTGCCATACGCAGTACACGTTAACATGCTACAAATGGCGTATTCAGACATCCTCTGTAAGGTCACACTCCAGTAACCCAAATGTCATCCACACAGCACACATAATATACCTGAGGGGTAGATGCCTCTCATGTGGCTGTGCAACACTCTTCAACCCATAACATATTCATGTTAGGCAATGCCCCCTATTGGGCACCATACAAACCCATGTAACAACTGGCTGTGAAATGGTGAATGTAACCATGGCACTGCAGTTCCAGTACAGCATGGTATGTGCTGGTCTGGCACACATTAGTAGCCTTGAGTGACCACATGATGCTGCATGACGATGGCTCATTGTACTACACCCCATCCAGTTACAGTGACCACAGCACTACACATAGCATTAATGGCTATGCACCTCAATGTTGTGTGTGTGCAAACATATGCACCTATACACAATATGCATAGCAATCACCATTTGTACAAAGTGACACATATATGTCTTGTAATGCTATTGAGAGTATAGGTCACATGACACACACACTGTGTATGTGTGATGTTTAATGTTGCAGTTGTGTTGTTGCATGCTATGTCATGGCTGGCATGTCCACAATATGTCCTGCACTCACCATAACCACTGTACAATGGCTATGTTGAGCAATGGTATTCCATCAGGTATACATGCACCACTCATCCTGTGTGTATACATAGCATGCATGTGCTAAACCTGTGTCCACAATTATCTGCTAAAGACACAGACACTCTAATCAGAAATGGATATCTATGGTATGTATACCTGTGAGTGATGGTGCACAGGACATTGCAGAGCTTTTAATACTTGCACAGCAATGTTGTGTCCATGTACACATTGCATTCCAGGGTAAGGCCAATCACTGAACAACAACACACATGCATCAAAGCCATGTACACTACTATTAGCAAGGGCTGTCTACACCTGCACTGCATGCTGTTGAGCAACACACATCCTGCATGCTGACATGTGTGATATAACTGTTTGCCTGGTGATACTGTACCCCACCATCACCCACTATTGAGTATGTTCTGGATTGCTGGTGGTATGTGTGTGTGTGTGTGTGTGTGTGTGTGTGTGTGTGTGTGTGTGTGTGTGTGTGTGTGTGTTTGTGTGTGTGTCTGTCTGTTTTAGTGAGGAGTGCATTTGTGTGCATGTGTGCATGTGTGCATGGGTTCATGGTTTCATTTGTGCCGACATCATGTACAGGTCATAAAGTGTGTTTCCTGTCTTCCTCTCACAGGTGCTGATTTTGGACTGGTTCACTGTAGCAGGGAAACTGATGTCACTGAGCAAAATAGTGATAATGATGATAGGTGTGTTGAGGCACAGGCATGTTTGCCAGGGTCTGTCGTTGGGCCACCAATCGACAGTACACAAGTGTCCACCCTATCCATGCACACAGTCATACTGCCAATACATCCATCACCAATGCCCTTAGCTGAGGGACAGTGTACAGTCGTCATTGGCCAGGACAGTGTGGTATCCATGGCACATGCATCCCGACACAGCAGCCATACCCAGATGTCTGGAAGTGTACCACATAGGCAGATGTCCAGGGGTTCTCATCGGAGCACTGTTGCTCATCATGCTCACACATGTTGCAGGCTGTCATGGAGGTACAGGCATGTAGGGAACGGTACATCAGTCAGGGAATAATGGCACAGACGGCACATAACACCACCGTAATTGACAGTATCCGTGACCTAGCAGGTGCCATCCGTAATTACACTAAGGTCACTGATAGACATTGGGGTGAGACATTAGATGTCCTCTGCAATGTCATGTCCATGTGTCAGGACAGTGCGGGATGGTTGAGTCATCAACATGGACATATGCCAGCAACATCAGCAGCTGGCAGTCGCCGTGGACGTCCCTCAAGTCACAGCCGCTCCCATAGTGCCAGTACCAGCCCCAGCAATGTTGGGGGTGGGCTGTCCATAGAACATCCTAGAAGACCACGTGCACATGGCTCTGGACAGTCCCAGCAGGGACCTGGGTCCAGTGTACATCCATCTACCTCTGGGGATAGTACCCAGTCTGGCTTAGTACCTGATAGTTTCAGTAGCACCCCTGCCAGGCGCAAGTACCATATATCCATGGCCAGAGATGGTGATCTGTAAAGCCTGGCGGGTACAGTCTGTGATTGTCCCACAAATACCCATATATGGCAGCCACATGGTGGAACTGTGTGCATATAGACACACACACACACACATAAACCAGACACCTAGAGCTAACCCATACCCACACACATTACATCAACATTGGCCCATAGCAGTACTCTTGCCCCTCTCACACACACACACACACACACACACACACACACACACACACACACACACACACACACACACAAACACACACACATACATGTCGATTGGATGGCTCACTGTAGGCCTCTGGCAAACCAGCAACACATCCTGTGCATATGATGAAACCTGTGCCACCTCCTGTCATCTGTAACATTGATGCAGGAACAGGCTACCATGGTGCTGATGCACAGGGTGGCTTTATAGCAGTATAGCAATGTTAGCATGTTGTCAGCAGTAGAGTGTAATGATATGCTTGAAGGTGTAGCTGAGCAGGCATGATGCATTAAAGCTATGATTGTCAGTGTAGTATTGTTTACACCAGGGTTAGTTCCAATAGTGTATTGTCCGCCCATGTGCCACTTGGCTGATGTGTGTAGTATTGGCAGCATGTGTTAGAGAGTGGACAGTATGTGTGGGATGTATGTAGCACAGATTTGCAGGTGTACATTTGTGAACATGGTGGAGGTGCACTGTCTGCATGTACGTGCATAGTGGACACATGGGCAGGGTGACAAGACCTGTATTACACAGTAACACTCCATAGTTTCTATTGGTGGCCAGTATGCATTGTACTACACACATTTTGGAACCTGACTACACATGTGTGTATGACATGGTTTGACACTGTGCTGTGGGTGATACTGTTACTCTCTGTCATTGTTTTGCATTCTGGTAGTATGCATAATTTCAACAGCCTGACCATAATCAATTGTTAGATGATGTCTTGACAACTGACACACAGACGTAGGACACACAGCAACATTTGGATCCTTCAGGTACTATACTATGCCAGTAACCAGTGGTATTCACTTGCACCCATTACTGAGATCACTCCTGTTTGGCATATAGCTCTCTTAGATACAAACAATCACAGTAGGGATATGTCCGTCCATGTCTGGTAATGCATACTGTGGCCTATAATGCATTCTCCAGATGACACACACATCCTCCACAAGGGTATCATACAGACAGATACCTGTTGTCAAACCTATGCTGTAAAGCTATAAGCCAAACTACGCATAGTCATCCACTTTTACGGAACATAGTATCCCCACAGTACCACATAGGTAGTTGCCACCAACATGATGAACAGGTACTGATGTGTACATGCAACCAAGTGTTACGTCATCTCTCCTTTGATAATCACATTTCCAAAGGTATTTTGAAATCTCTCGGTGGATCACATAAGCAATAAGGGGTCTGCATGCATATCCACAGAGGTTGTTGTACACCTATAATGAATAGTCATCATTGACAGACTTTGCTGCATTTGAACAGGTCTGAAATATACCTCAGCCATAAACCCTCACTCACACAATTCAATAGAAACCGTAATGAGTGTGTGTGACACGGATGACCTAGGCCAGGGATCACTGCAGTGGCTGGCCTTGTCACAAGCATACAGATGTGACCTAAGGTCTGGGAAGCAGCAGCACAGTCTGGCAAAGATGACAGCTGTGTTCTTGGAGAAAGCATGGTTCCCACACATGCAATAATTTAGGTAACATGTATGTATATGTATTTGCCACACAGCTACCTCATATGTGCAATGCATACTGATATGTCATACAGTAGTAAAAGCAAATCCCACAGCACATTCACAAACAGTGTTACACACATAGAGCACACACACTCACCAAGTTCAGGATTCAAACCCCTACCTAACTACTTCATGATACTAGAGAAACACACATTAACACAACACGCTATATACATTACTGGGAGTTCTCTTTTCCACAGGTATATTTGTAGTATGGTGACATCATCAGACTGGACAAAGATTAGTATACCACTTTTAAGGTGTTTTACTACTCTCCAAAATGGTCGCTCCTCCCAAAGGAGACCACACACAAACACACTTGTCAAGTGCAGGATTCAAACCCCTACCTAACTACTTCATGAGAATGGAGGAATACGTATTAACATGACATGCGATACACTTTACTGGGAGTTCTCTTTTCCACAAGTATATTTGTAGGATGGTGACATCATCAGACTTGACATAGATATGTATGCCACTTGTAAGCTGTTCTACTACTCTCCAAAAAGGTTGCTGGTCTCCAAGGTGATTGCACACAAACAGTTGTAAAGTGCAGGATTCAAACCCCTACTTAATTACTTCATGATACTAGAAAAGTATGCATTAACACGTCACGCTATACACATTACTGGGAAGTCTCTTTTCCACAGGTATATTTGTAAGATGATGACATCATCAGACTTGACAAAGATTAGTATACCACTTTTAAGGTGCTTTACTACTCTCCAAAAAGGCTGCTCCTTCCCAAGAAGACCACGCACTTGTCAAGTGCAGGATTCAAACCCCTACCTAACTACGTTATGATACTACAGGAGTACACATTTGTACAACGTGTTATACACATTACTGTGAATTCTCCTTTCCACAGGTATATTTGTAGGATGGTGACATCATCAGACTATACATAGTGCGTTACATTAGGTGGGCTACATAGAAGGAATGTCTAATCACTTTGGCCATGTGATCATCAAAGGGGAGTTTACTATCTACCTGTGCCCCCAGGGCCATAATGACTTTCTCTGTACATACTGGATTACTACCTATGTGGTAATTTGTGTGCACTTTGTTTTACCCAAAGGTGATGACTATGTATTCTTTGGCATTCAGCTTGAGGGCATTGTTTTGACACCCGGTATCTGTCTCTGTAAGACACTTCTGGAGGATGTCTGTGTCAGCCGTAGAGTCGATTATGGACCACAGTTAGCAGTCATCTGCAAACCTGTTCAGCCATACACCTCCCATGCTTGCCTGTACCTCTGAGCAGTATCTACTGAACAGTTGGGGTCCCAGGACCAAGACCTATTGGATGCCATTTGTGACTGGTTTAGAGTCAGACATGGCACCCGCAACTCTGAACATGTGTGTTTGATCTGTGAGCCACTTGGCCACCCATCCTGTAACATAGCTGTTAATGTTCAAGCTGGTACACTTGTCCATGATGACAGAGTGGGGAATTGTGTAGAAAGTCCTTAGTGAGGTCCAGGTGGACTGTGTGGACTACTTTCACCTCCATCTATGTCCTTGGTAACTGTTTGAAATAAGTCAACTACGTTTAGGATCCAGGATCTGCCTTTAACAAGGTGAAGTTGTGTAGAGTCCAGTGTCTGGGGGTCTCCAATGTCTCTGTTTATGGGTTTCATGACAATTTGCTCAATAGCTTTGTAGACCAGGCTGAGTAGACATATAGGGCAATGATTTCCAGGTTCTGTTGTGACACCCCCTTTGTGGAGCTGGATGACTGTTAGTGTATGCCATTCTTTGGGTACATAGCCTGTGGTACGCTTGAGTCTGGACAGTGAATGTAGGTGAGGGTGTAGTTCCTTTTGGGCCTAGTGTAAGATGCAGCCTGGGACACCATCCAGTCCCATTGATGCTGTGCTCTTAGCTTTGGAGAGGGCTGTCTTTACTTGCATGTCCATGACGTCTGGGGCTCTGCATCCTTCTGTGATGGACACAGGCCCTTTTGGGGGTGATGGGGTGGAGTTTACACTGAACTTGTCCCCCTGGATGTGGGCAATGAAAGTTGTTTCAATGTATTTCTTTCCATTTTTCAGTAGCTGACAGCATATTTGGAAGTTGACACCTACATGTCTGGAATAGCTACCGAAGGCTTTGTGGTTGTTATTCTTACATTCCTTGGCTATTTATCTTTAGAAACTGTCCTTGGATTATTTTATGAGTGATCATTGTTTCTTCCTAATAATGATCAGTGATGCCTTTCCTTTTGTGAAGTCTGCTCTATCATGTGTTAGTTCACTCCTTCTGTTGTATAGCTTATTTATGGGCAACGACACCAGATTGGCTTCTTAATTTTGGAGGAGTGTGTCTTAGTTTTATTTGGGATGTCTTGATCCATGCATCCCTGTAGATGCTCATAGGATCCACTTGTAAATGATTTGGCAGATTGTATACCATTATCCTATAGCAAGAGGTCTTTGGAACGTTCCACTTTGGTCTTGGGAAGTGCGCAGTTTGCTTTTGAAAATGTCTTCACAGTGGTTTCATTGACTGGGTGGGGGGGGCAGGATGTGGATGTCCAGTGTGATTACTTTATTATCTGATATTACCAGCGAGGGGTTTATCTCTGTTGTGGAACACTGGTACCCCATGTTGGTGATGATCATGTCCAGTATGTTGTCACCTCTAGTGGGCATGGTGACAAGCTGTTCCAGGGTGTTAGAGTTTTTAAACTCTAGGAAACATTGGGCAAAGGACGTTGTACATGAGTAATTCTCCCACTCAGTGTTTGGGTAGTTGTAATCTCCTCATATAATGGTGTTTGATAGGACCTTTATATTTTCCACTGTTCTCAGGAATACTGAGTGAGGTTCCTGAGACAAGGTACGTGATCTGTAGCAGGCTACAATCTGATGAGCATCTTTACCCAATGTTAGTTGCACTTGCATGGTCTCCAAGGCCTCATGCTGTGCCAGTAACTTGAAGGTGTGGATATCCATAAGGTAAATGGGTACACCCCTTCCTTTTGTATTTCACTCATGGTTTTGGGTCCGAAGGTCAGAGGGATTGTGAGTGTTTTACATGGAGCATGTCCAACAGCTCTGTGTTTGACATCGCTTTGTATGTTAGACAGTGAACACCTCTGAGTAGGCGATATGCAAGGGAGTATGGATGGAGCATTTTGAGATGGTCTGTGTATGGCATGTATTTCAGGCCACTAATGCTCTTTGTGAGGTATTGCTGCAGGCTTTCCAGTTGTTGTAGTTGTCTTGTGAGGTACATAGAAAAAGTGGTGTTGTACTCTATTATAGTTCTAGTGAGTGATGAGTAGAGGGGAACAATGACCTCTTCTATTCTGCATGAGACACATTTTGTGATGAGGTGTGCCACATAAGAGGGTTTCCTGACTACTGTGGGAATGTGATTATCACAGTTGTGTCCACTGTCCACCTGTGACCCAAGGTCTCTTGCCACACTTTCAGTGTGAAGTATACTACCACCTATGTTGTAGTTCTTGGCTACAGAGTTTTTAACAAAGGGGATGACAATGCACCTTTTGGCATTGAGCTAGAGCCCATGGCTTTGACAACAGCCATCCGTCTCAGTGAGGCCTTTTTGTAGGATGTCCACATCTTTAGTGTTTACAGTTATGGCTCCTAGTTTGCAGTCATCTGGAAACTTCAGTAGCCTCAGACCTTCCATGTTACAGTTTACTTCAGGGAAGTAGATACTAGACAGACTGGGAAGTTATCTGGTCCCATGGCTGTTGTGATACTGGCTTTAGAGAGTGTTTTCTACCTGTGCAGCCGTGATGACAGCAACTTGGCAGTCTTCCATTATAGAGATGTGCTCTTTCATGGGTGAGAGGGGGCTAAAGTTAGCACTGATCCTATCTGCCAGGATGTTGGCAATATCAGTTGGCTCTGTATATTTAGTGCCATTGAGATGTAACTCAGAACAGATCTGAGTGTAGCCATGACATGGACCTGTCTGTTGGGCAGAGATCTCCTGAGTAGACAGTATGCAACAGAGTACAGATTGGGTCACATTCAGTCTTATTGCTTGGGGCAACTATTTGAGGCCAGTAATCCTCTTGTTAAGGTACTTCAATGGTCTTTCTGGCTGCTGAACGTGCCTAGTCAGATTCATCACAAGTGTGTTGTGGTACTCTCTGATGGGTCTGATGACTGCTGAGTAGTGGGAACCTCCTTTGACCTACATGCACAGACCTTGGCAGTTTATGTGAACACATAGCATGATTTTCTGACCACTTTGTGAATGTGTTTCTGGAAGTAGAGATGACTATCCACATGTGTCCATAGATCCCTTATTACCACATCCGTATTTAGCCTAAGTGTGTGAGCATGCCCAGTATGACCTTTCAGTATGTAGTTGCCTGACATTTGCTTCATTTATTAAAGTGTGTGAGCGTGCCCAGTATGACCTGTCAGTGTGATGCTAAATGAAATCCACTACATTTGTTGTAGTGTGTGAGCACGCCTGGTATAGACATTTATACTATATGTGCATGGAAAATCATGTTGTGTTTTTACAGCAGGGCTCACCTTTGTGTCATAGATCAACAGGGATCATGCTGTGCCTGCAGGGCTTCCATGAGACACTTTGCATAGACTTATCGACATTTCTACATACGGGGGGACAGCTATTCTTTGTACATTTCTACCCGGGGCACACCTGATTGTTACTGTGGGTGTACATAGGATGAGGGTTTCACCTGACACTTATACACATTTGCTATGCCTGCACTTCTATGTACGGTACACCATTTCAGTCTGTACTGTTGCCTATCGTACTGGCTTGAGGCATACTACTGTGCTACAGATCCTAGCATCCAATGTCACGTATATTAGATTGTGACTTCATAGCCTACACAACCCACATCACACCGCCTGGCCTGATGTTCTCTGTCTGCATAGGCCAGTGGGGGAGGTTACCCATATGCCTCTTTAGGGGCATGATACAGCATTTCTTTGTGTTTGCATTAGTGTACAGTTGTCCTGCTGTGTGTGTGCCACTGCAATGCTATAATGGCTTAGTGGCTCAGTACTGTGACTATAGTGCACAGTATCCTGAGTTTGAGCCTTGTCACTGCTTTTTATTTTCATGCTGGGCAGACCAGACTGCTTAAGGAACAGTAAAGCAAATATGAGCATGTTTACCTGACTTTGCTCAACTTTGCCCGACCTTGCCCAACATTGCTCAACGTTGCCCAACATTGCACTAGTTAGCATGGGCAATTTTGTTTATATATACTAAATATTGGTAAATGCTGCTTAGCACTGCTTTATATTGCTTAAAACATGGCAATCATGCCTCAGGTGGTGCTGCAGGGCTGCCTATGTCGGATGCACATAATACACTCCCTATTCATGTTTGGAAACAGGTAGTGTCAAGTTAGGCATCCCTTTTATTTTATGTGCAAGTCAGAGAGAGGTATCTTTTACAGGGTTCCTACTGAGCCAGTGTATGTGCTATGCATTGCCTCTTTGCCAAGGCCAAGGCATACTGGGCACACCTCATTCAGCCTACTGGGGCAGGCTCAGGTTGTTCCTCCTCTGAGTCACACTGTGCCTGTGCAGGCCTTGGCAATGGTGGGGGGCTGTTTGGCCCTGCCCCATGCTGTTCCTGCTGCAGCTGTTTTCGCAGGATCATATTGTGTAGCATGGCACATACCATGACAATTTGGGTACATGTAGTTGGTGAGTACTGCAAGGCTCCACCAGATGTGTCCAGGCACTGGAACCGTGACTTGAGCATCCCAAACACACGCTCAATTACATTTCCTGGTTGTGCATGTGCCTCATTATGGAGTTCTTGTTCAGGTGTGTGTGCATTTCTGATGGGTGTCATCAGCCACGGCTCCAGTGCATATCCAGCATCCCCCACTAGGTGACAATCAAGGATGTCCCCATTGGCAAATGTCTGGTACAGCTGCATCAGATGCCAGATATGGGAATCGTGGTAGCTTCCAGGGCAGCCAGCACACACATTCAGTATTATGCCCTGGGCATCGCACATGACCTGGCAGTTGATGGAGTGGAAGCCCTTGCGGTTAATGTAGGCCCTACCCCGCTCACCAGCTGGTGCTTTGATGAGTATGTGCATGCAGTCAATTGCACCCACTACCTCTGGGTATTCTGCTATTTGCTGGAAGAGACGCATATTGCTGGCTAATACCTCACGGGAATTGGGGAAATATACATGATCACCGACATGTGCTGACATGGCAGTCAGGAACTGGTGCAGTACCCTGGACACTGATGCCTGTGAAATCCCCATCATATCACCAGTTGGTCTCTGGAAGGTACCTGTTGCTAGTATTCTCAGGCCAACACATACCTTGGTTTCCACTGGGATGGGTTCCCCTCTGTTGGTTCTGTGTGTGAGGAGTGGCCTGCACAGCTCAACAGTTTGCTGCAGGAGGTCTCTGTCCACTCTATAGTGCTCCAATATCTCCAGCTCATGTAGCCCCTGGTAGGTTACCCTGGGTCTGTACATTCTTCTCCGTCTCCTCACTGTGGGTTGCTCAGCAGCATTCACAATGGCACCACCCTCAGCATCTTGCACATGTTTCCTTATAATAGCAATGGCAGCCCCTAACATTTTTTTTCTCAGTTAAGCTTTTTAAGTTTTCACTTCTCTTTGTATACTGCAGTGTTGCAGTGTTTCTGAGTAAAACATGGGGAAATGTTGTTTGCAGAGTTTTAAGTGCTGGGCTGGGCTGGGCTAGTGTACTGCCCATGTAACTGGCTGATTCTGATTGGTTAACTTCATACTGCTACTTTTCCTTCCTTTTCCCTTTCTGTTCCCACAGGGAGCAGCGCCGCGCAAACAAGCACAAACACGCGCACACGAGCGCACACAAGCTTACACAGGCTTACCCAGGTTTAGGAGCATGCACATCTGCACACACAGGCTTAGACAGCCTTACACAGGCTTACACAGGTGCACACACATGCACACAGGCTTAGTCGGGTTTACTGGTACGCACATGTGTGCACACAGTGTAAGCAGCTTTGCAAGAAACTTTAGTGATAGCCACAGTGTACACCTTCGGTTTCTGGGTTTCAGTTCAGACAACTGTAGACACGCCTCTTCCAGTCCTGAGTAATTCACAGCAAACACATGCCACTCTGCTCCAATAAGCTTACAGTCTTTGATACATACTCCCTCATGATGTCACCTATCTTCTACTCTGTTACTCCTCTAATCCTACTCTTACACTCTAGGGACATGGTTCTCATGGCAGTGAAAATTGGGATTCACTATCCTTATACTCATTTGCATAGGATTGCCTACTAATGCTTGGTTACATCTCTCAGACTGGGCTTCCCCCCTTAGCAACCACTACTCAGTAGCCATGTTGTCTTCAGCCTGCCATTCACCCGCATGGCAGATGAATATTTTGAATAAAATGCCTATTTTTGGCTTTTTTTTCTGGTTTTTAGAGCGCCGCACATTTGCACGGCGCTGCGCTACGCTTAAACATTGGAGATCGGGGAAAAAATATTTTTTATTATTTTGCAATGGATAAAAATGCCAATGGCCTTATATTTCGCCATTGGCATGCATCCTCAACTGGATGCATCCTTTATTTGTAGCTGTCATAGCTCCATTTTGCTATTTGCAGAATGGTACTCAGTTACCAACGGAGTACATCTCTACAAATAACACTACTCTTACTCGGACAGGTTAGTGTTTCCTGGATCGCAAATTTACCTAATTTGCATAGCTTTCTGCAGCAAATTAGGTAATTTGCATAACCTAACACTGTCCGTGCAAGAGTAGTTTTAGGAGCTCTCATGCACGCCCCTGCTGGCTGTTCCTGGATCGCTCAGCAGACATATTGGCTGTCTGGAGTCTTACTCTACTCTTTGACTCCGTGGAAGCCTTCGTGAATCTGGCTCATAGTTAATTTCCTTCAGTCAGCCAGCAAAACCACTTCCTCCATTAAATGGATAATCTTCACATGAAGATTTTTGCATAAATCTTTCATCCCACCTCAGAAAATGACTAAACAAGATATAGTTTGCTGGAGATGTAATGCAGTAACAAATGCTGATTGGAATCATATATTTTATGACTGTGCACTAGTAAAGTAATTTTGGGAAGAAGTTAACAGGTTTCTGCAGGCAATTTTTACAGACAATTTTATGCTTACAAAGTCACTTGTATTATTCAATACACCTGTCACAGACTGTATAAATAAAAACAAATATTCTTTTTTCTGATCTATATTATCCATTGCCAGGAAAATAATTGCAAGAAATTGGAATTTGTCATCAGTTCCCTCATTTAAAGAGTTTAAAGGTCTTCTCTTAGAAATATCTAAGTTAGAAATGTTAACTATCAAATCTAAATCTAAATCTACAAGGAATACAATGTTATATTACAAATGGGAAAATGCACAAGCATTATTAGTTAAAGAACTGGGTAAATTATTAATGTAGTATTTTTTTTCTTTTTTTTAATCTTTTATTCTTTGTTTTCATTTTTCTTCTGCCAAACTGAAATTAATTGATCTTGTTATTCCATATATACTGAACATCATTGTACATAGTTTAATGTGCTATTATAGTTATTGTATTAACATATTTTTTTTAATTATTGTAATTTAAAATATTCAACTTATTCAATTTTTTTCAAAATATCTGTTCATTATATTAATGTTTTCAATAAAGCTGTTTTTAAAAAAAGTTACAAATTTATCTTAATATGATTCTAGTAATGACCATACAAACTGTTAGAAAAGCAAAACTGCCAAAAAAGAATAGTGTTTATTCAAACATGGCAAAATATGTTTTGTGGTAAAAAGCTACTTGTAAGTTTAAAGGGAAGTATGATTCTGAGCACAGTAAATGAATGAACAAAAAGTAGAGACTGTAAAAGAATTGACTGGCATCACCTTAAAGAAAATGTTCTGATAACAGCATAATAGGTTTGTATATATAATGGCACTTCATCAGAATTTTTCTTTTTTTCTTTTCTGGCTGGGTAGCAATTACTAAACTATTCAATTATGTTGACATTCTTGAAATGCTCTAAGCCACGTAACAAAAATGTATATGTTGCTTATTATATATGTAATGTACCCACTCAGGAGCTGATAGGGAATATTTCCATTATATGGTTGTATCTTTTCTTATAACAGTGAACATTTACTGAGGCAATGGCAGTTCAGACTATGAGTTGCACCTGGTATAAATAAATTTAGTTAGTCATTTAATTAAGAAAATGGGGCAGACCATAATGCCTTCCATACTTATTCAATATTCGTTCAAAGTTCAGAAACTAAGAATATGCTAGAAAATTATCTAGGCACATATCTACTTGTGTTATCTTCAAAAAGAGCTGGGTTCTGGTGGAATCAAAATTTGTTATTCACAGTAAATTAAATATTTTTTGGGAATTACTTAAGTGATATAAATACTAATTTTTATTTTATTTTATTTTATTTTTTACTAGGATAGTACATTGGGCATGCATGACTATTTGCAGGGATAACCTAATTAAAAGTATTTACAGATGATACAGAGAAATGTGTATATCAGATATACAAAAAGCCCAATCAAATATTCACAGACAACACAAAAGATATCCAGGAAAAATACAAATCACACAATAATAATATAATATATACAAATGTATGTGGAAATAAGTGTTATGATTTTAATTCTAGGAGAGAGCTTCAGCTTTTCTTTGTGGTCTTGTGGGAGAATTGTATCCGAGAAAGTAGAGGAAGTAGGAACTAATAAGACTTATAGGTAGGTAGTATATATATATATATATATATATATATATATATATATATATATATATATATAGATATATATATATATATTTATGGGTTCCCTTTATAATCTCAAAATACTGAAATCTTGAATTTCAGTATAGCGAGACCATAAAGGCAAATTTTTAAAATAGCGAAAGTGCATAATCACAAATTTGAATATCTCAAATTCATGGTTAGGACTTTACTCTGTGTTACGTGTGGTGTCTTGTGTGGATAGTGTCCGGTGTTGTGTGTGGAATTTAAGGTAAGTGAGTGTTTTGTAAGTGTTTTGGGTGGGAGTTTGAGTGTATGTGAGTGTGTTTGTAAGCAGTACGCGTGGCTAGGGTAGGCAGGTAAAAGTACGAGTGTGTAATTGTTGGATGTGTTGGTGTTTGCATATGTGTGACTTGTGATGTGTGGTGTGTGTGTGTGTGTGTGTGTGTGTGTGTGTGTGTGTGTGTGTGTGTGTGTGTGTGAGGGACTGTAGAATGTCTGGGTGTGCATTTCTTTTTCTGTTTGTGCAATCTCAGAGTAAATATATATAAGTGGGGGGGGCAGAGGGGCTTTCCCCCCTGCTTATATGTAGTGTAGGTTTGTTGGTTTGTGTTTTTGTGTTTGTGTGTGTTTTCTTTGTTGGTTTGTTGTGCTGTGGGTTGGATGATGTATGTGTTGTGTGGTGTATGGTAGGTTTATGTTTGCAATTTTGTGTTTCATGGTTTTGTGGTTTCAGGATTTTGGACGTTCAACTTTATGGTCTCAGGATACTGAAATTCGAGATTTCAGTATTTCGAGATTATAAAGTAAATCTCTCTCTCTCTCTATATATATATATATATACATATATATATATATATATATATATATATATATATATATATATATATAGACACACACACAAACACACATGCGTCTATATGTTAGTTTGCTGATTTTTTACATTGTTGAACATCATATGATCGAAATGTAAAACATCAAAAAAGGGTAAAAAAACTACAGAAATGAAACAGCTTTTTTGCTGGGGTGATCCCTTCTGCACCCCTACACCCTCTGCTAATTACAAATACTGTCTTTGAGATCACAATACAGTAGGGAAAAGAGCACAATCCCCAGTCTACACTGTACCATGATAGCCATGCAACTCTGTTTTTTTGTCCTGTAGTTATTTTTCAAGTTTTTACATTTTTGATCATATAGTCTCAACCATATGAATTTCAACAATGCAAAAACTCAGCAAACTAAAGGAGACTAATATATATAAATCTATCCTTCCATCCACAACTCCTTTTCCAATTTTTGCACATGGGGTCAGGGTGTCACTTCAACAGTGGCAACCAGCTAGAGCAAAGGTTCACACTGCCAGGTGGCTAGCCATGCTGTGGCCAAGGTGTGTGTGTGTGTGTGTGTGTGTGTGTGTGTGTGTGTGTGTGTGTGTGTGTGTGTGTGTGTGTGTGTGTGTGTGTGTGTGTGTGTATATATATATATATATATATATATATATATATATATATATATATATATATATATATAGATATATATATATATATATATATACATAGATATATATATATATATATATGTATATATATATATATATATATGTGTGGTACAGCTGTTAGCATTGTCGCCTCACAGCAAGAGGTTCTCCAGTTCGATGCTCAGCTGGGATGCCTTTTGTATGGAGTCTTCATGTCCTCCCAGTGGTCTTGTGGGTTTCCTCCTGGTGCTCCAGTTTTCTCCTACATTCCAAAGACATGAAGTAGGTGGATTGGACACTGAACTGGCCATAGGTGCAAGTGTGTGTGTGTGTGTGTGTGTGTGTGTGTGTGTGTGTGTGTGTGTGTGAATGAGTGATACTGATAAACTACCATGGCAGGACTAGCCACCAAGTGGTTTAAACCATATATATATATATATATATATATATATATATATATATATATATATATATATATATATATATATATATATATATATATATATATATATATATATATATATATATATATATATATATATATATATATATATATATATATATATATATATATATATATGTATATATATATATATATATATATATATATATACACATATATATATATATATATATATATATAGGGTCTATATTAGAACACCAAAGTTTCAAAACTTTGAGTGTTCTAATATCGCTGAAAATATTGAAGATCAGAAAACCAAATTTTTTCCTAGAGAAAGAATTTGGTTGTCCATTTCTGTTGCTTCGGTATTTTCAGCGCTGTGCTGTAAAGTTACGGGTCAAGCACAGCTAAGTGTGCGATTGTGTGGACGTGAGGGTTAGGTTGGGTTAGGTGAGTTAGTGTTAGGATGCGGGTCAGGTAAGTGTGCAATTGTGTGGACGTGAGGGTTAGGGCGGGTTAGGTGAGGTAGGGTTAGGGCATGGGTGAGGTGACTGTGTGATAGTGATGGACCTTAGGGTTAAGGTTTGGGTTAAAGTAAGTGGATATTTAGTGGTATATGTATAGTTTAATGTAGGGTTAGTTGTAAGAGTTTAGGTGTATGTGTATGGATTGCTGTTTGTTTGGTGTGCTTGTGTTGTGCGTATGTGTTTTGGAACAGCAAATTTTTTTCCCTAGGAAAAAAATTGTTGTTCTGTATGCTCGATGTTTTGAATTTCCATTGTATAGGGTTCGATATTAAAACGCTCGAAGTTTTGAAACATCAGTGTTCTAATATAGACCTATATATATATATATATATATATATATATATATATATATATATATATATATATATATATATATATATATATATATATATATATAGGTCCCATTTAGATGATCGAAGTCTTAGATCTTCAAATTTCATATGGTCGACACCGTATGATTGAAGTTTTAAAACTTCAAACGTTCTAAATGGAGATCTCCATACAGGGCAGAATGGGAAATTTTCCCTCTTCCTCACTGTAGTGCGATCTCAGAGTTGGTATATTTAAATAGCAGGGGGTGTATGGGGTACAGGAGGACTTGTCCCACCCCCGTGTTCTGGATTTTTTTTTGTTCTGTTTTTGTTTTTTTTAGGTGTTCAAAGTTTTGAAACTTCGGCCATATGGTGTCAGCCATATGAAATTAGAAGTTTTAAGATTTCGATCATCTAAATGGGCCCCATTTATTTACACACACACACACACACACACACACACACACACACACACACACACACACACACACACACACACACACACACACACACATATTTGTACAATTGACAGAGACAGTGCGAAAAAAAAACAAGAGTGTAGTTAAAGCAGTATTGCTCTTTTCATGAATTCTTTGCAGTTAGAGTTTGTTTTGATAAAAGAGGGAGAGATTGAATGTTGAGCAGAACTGAAAGGAGGACTGTGGAATGGAAAGTGTGTTGGTTGCTCACATGAAATGTCCTGAGATGCTGAGGGATTTTGTTGATGTGGTCTGCCAGGAAGCAGATGTACTTGGCTTGTTGGTGAACATGGGAGATGAGATATTTTCTGAAATTAGTGAGGTTTTCTTCAATGTTAAGATGGAGGGATTGCCAGAATGATGGTATTAGAATGGAGAAGACATGTACTGTTATTTGTAAGGAGGTTCTGAGTGTAGAAAAATATGGACCATTTAAAAATAGGTGTCATAAGCTGTAAGTGGAGTTTTTTTATGTTTGGTTGTTAATGAAGCAATGGAGTCAAAGTAAAGTAGCTTGTAGAATTTTGTACATAGAAGGAGGCTATCTATTTTCTTTGTGGGGAACCATTTAGATGCATTGAATGAAATGATTCATTTGGTCATTACCATATTGTCTGTCCACAAAGTTTGCATATAGTGTTGAATTTGACTCTCAAAAAAGTATTGCTGAGCTAATATAGATGTTTGAATATTTATATTAACATCAGCATCTCTAGCAGAAGGTGGGGGGGGGGGAGTAAAATAAGCTTGGCTAATGAAGTCTCTGTAATAACATCACTGAGAAAGTTTTCCAGTAAGCAATGGGGTGCCCTAGGAATGCACATATATCTATATCGCTCTACTATCTAGAATGGGCACTCTAAACTGGCCGTAGGTGCAAGTGTGTGTGTGAATGAGTGGTACTGATTAACTACCATGGCAGGGCTAGCCACCCAGTGGTGTAAATCTTGGCTCAAGATGATTGTCACTATTGAAGTGACACCTCAACCCATGTGCCAAAATGGGAAAAAGGGGTTGAAGATATAGCTTTTATTTTTATCTACATGGTTTCTATCATGGTGTTCTATCATATACTGCATTATTTTGTTAGACTGTCTTTTTCTTGGTCATTGAGACATTTGCAGAGTATAAAAAGATGCTTACTAAAATAACTTGGCCTCTGAAAATTTGACATGAGAGAGATGAGTGGAAGATTTAGAAGACTTGATGCTAAAAAAGATAATGACATTTATTTCTTTATTTATTTTTGTTAACAAATAATTCACAAGTAGCTGAAATGCATGGTCTGTTTAAAATTTGATTTGAATGTGCTCAGAGGATATGGTATCCTATGTTCAAAACAGTATACACAACACTTTAGGCCTCTGGACTGTCTTTCATTATTAAAATATACATTGGTAAAATGATATGCCCTGTGATGTCTATTAAAGGATATTATATAACTTGCCACAAATGGAGAGATGGGGTTAATAAAATAATTTGTTTTGAAAAAAATGAGCCATAAAACTTGCTATAAATGAGTGACCAGTTGCCATAATGGTCACTTTCTTTGCCTGCTATGTACAAGGTTTGAGCCTGACTTATGGTTAATGCTTGTATGAAGCTTGCATATTCCCCTTTGTCTATGTGGGGGTTCATTTCACCTCACAAAACCATGTTGAGTGTTTTCACTTCAAATCTCAGTTAAGTATGGACTTATGAGCAGCAGCACTGAATCTAGATGGTGCCTATAGGGGGAGAGTTGTATAGATCAGTTGCTTTTGGCATCAAATGTGGTGTACCATATACTCAACATAGGACAAAATCGATCCCATTCTGTGTGCCATGTCAGGATTAGCCACTGAATGCTGTAAACAGTGGCTCTAGATGATTTGGTCATGTTAACTAATGTTGCCAAAATAGGTATGGGCATTTGCTAGTCAGAAATGGGTTTGGGACCCAGACTATTCCAAACTATGCAAAGGATAAATACTAACAGTGGAAAGGATGCATGTGCATCTATTGGCAAGTGCATGCTAGGCAAAATCCCAGCAGCCATGGGTTAATAAGCTACTATCCGGCCTGTGTCCAGTTGTCAAGGTTGGGCTACCTAGGACTGCTCTGCTGAGTGAAAGCTGGACATTAAACCAATCGACTTACCAAACATGAGCTAAGAATTGCTACACTCACAATAGGTTCACTGACAGAACTCAGCCTGGAAGTGGATGACATGATGGTAAGGAGGAGACTGAACATCCTATGTACCCAGCAGATAACATGGAAGAGCAGCACAGCAAAGCCACTTGGCTTGATTTCCAAACTCTACTACTCAGGAGAAGGACAGACTGGAAATGGTGTGGGAATTATCATGCTGGAGAGACAATGAGGGATGTCCTCAGAATTAATGACAGACTCATGCCAAACAGACTTCTGTATAAAGATAATGTCAGCCTAGACTCCACAGCAGGGTCATGATAGTGAGGAAAACAGTACATTCAGAGAGCAGTTACAAGACCGGTTCCCTATTATGCCGTCGCAGATGCAGGTTGTCGAATGTGTCTTTGTCAAACAGTAAAGTGCGAAAAGGCAAAATAATGAAGCGGCATTTCAGCAAATTCTTTCCCTGGGAAAGAATTTGTTTGGCTGCTTACACTACTTTGTCTTTTTGGCATTTTAGTGCAATCTCAGAGTTGTTATATTTAAGTAGGTGGGTGTGGGGGACACAGCCCCCCCCCACATCGGGGGGCATGGTGGGCAAAGCCCCCCATGTTAAATAATGTTTTACTGTTTGTTTTTATTTTTGCTTCTGAAGTTTCGACATTGTAAGCTTTCACTTACATGGGGTCAATTATCTGTCGTACTCTCTTCTGAGCATGCAATATGATAATATAGACCCACAAGACCTACTAGATAAAGCAGAACAATATGAATTGATGTTGAGAATGGCTGACCTGATCACAAATGTTGGTACAGACAGAACAGGATATGAGGACAGTCTGGGCGGGAAACAGGAATAAAGAAGGAAAGGCCATTCTAGACTTTGGCCTGACAGATGACTTGCTGGTGGCCAATACATGGTTCATCCAAGACAGACAGTCACAAGATTTCATACAACAGTGGTCAACATACAATACAGGTAGACTTCCTCCTAGTAAGGCAAGAGCACTGGGGTAGAATCATTGATTGTAAAATCATGCCCAGTGAAACAGTTAGTCAACAGCGTAAGTCACTGATTGCCACAATCAGCCGCAAGCAGTCATCAGAGAAGACTCTAAGGTCAGCAGAAACAAGGCTGAGAATCTGGAAGTTGACTGGAGAGAAAACAGAAATGCTCAAGGAACTACCCATGGCTGTTGAGGATTACAGAATAGATATGTGGCTGAGCCAGTATGGAAATAAGGTACATAAAGAAAGCTGGTGGTGATATGCAGAAGGCCAGGAAGTCATTAAAAGAATGAAAGAAAGAGTACAGGAAAAAGTGTGAGACAGAAAAGACAGACCAGGCTAGGTAGGAATATTTCCTCAGACAGTTTTTCGTGCCTGAGCCAGTGGTCTTGATTTTGCTATTTTGAATAGTTGTAGGAAGGAATACTGGTTGGCTAACAAACAGGCTATGAGGAGAGTAGTAATAGCAAAGCACAAGGCATCAGAGACACTCTACCAGCTTCTGGAAAGTGACTCATAACATGGCACAAAGAAACTCCATCAGGTTGCAAGGAAAATATAGAAAGATAAAAAATGTAGTCAGAGGCCCTTCATAACAGATGTTAACAACAACCTGCTCACCAGTCCACAGGACATCAAAGGCAGATAGAAAGAGTACCTTCAGCAGCTTCTGAATGAAGAAAACACTCAGAAGCTGTACTACTACATGAATAGCCTACAATGAAAGAAGAGGAGAAGTCCACCACAGAAGAAGTAAGAACAGCACTAAGGAAAATGAAGACAGGGAAAGCAGCAGGCTCAGATGAGATCAAGGCAGATATGATAAAGATGTTGGGTGAGATAGGGAAGAAATGGCTCCTGAGAGTACTCCTAGCATATCCCAGATGATTGGAGAATGGGAATAGTAGTGCCAGTGTTCAGGAACAAAGCAACATTCACAACTGTGTGCATTATGAGGTATCAAACTCCTGTCTCACTGCATGAAAGTTCTGGAGAGGGTGATTGATAAACAAATATGCAGAATAGTAGAAAGTAAGATGGGAGATGAGCAGTTTAGATTCAGATAAAGATACAGTACGAATGACCTAATATTTGCAGTGAGACAGATTCTTCAGAAGAAGCTAGAGATCAGTAAATAATTTAACTGGGCATTCCTAGACTTTGAGATAACACAAGACAAGTTGCCAAGAAAGCTGATTTGGGTTGTCCTATGGTGGTTCAAAGTCCCAGAAATATTGGTAGAATTAGTGCTGGCTATGTACAAGGATTGAATAACTCAAGTACAGTGGGGTTCTCAGTGAGACTGGGTGTGCATCAAGGTTCAGCTCTGTGCGCACTGTTGTTCATACTGTTGATGGACTCCATTAGCAAACAGATGAAAGTGGACAGATCAACAAAGCTGCTGTGTTCAGATGATGTGGCATTAGGGGCAGACTTTGTGCAAGAACTTCAGCAAAGGATAGGGAAATGGAATGTAAAACTAAAGGCACATGGGATCAAACTATGGAAAAGACTGTTGTAATGGCAGCAAATGTCAGAAGAAGCTGAGAATTGACATAGAAGGGAAAATAGTGGAACGGGACAGCAGTTTCAAGTATCTCGGAGAGGATGTTGAGGAGAGGGAAGTCTGAGGAGGTCAAATCTAGAATAAGAGGCACTACAGCCAACTGGCATTGAGTGTCAGGGTCAATGTATGACAGTAGAAAGCCAAAAAAGCTGAAAAGTAAAGTGCACAAAACAGTAGTGTGACCACTACTTTTGGTTCATACAAAACTTGGGCAGTAAAGGCAGAGCAGTTGGAAGAAGTTAAAGGTGATAGAGATGAAGTAACTGAGATGGCTGATATGATGCACACTGTGAAACAGACAAGCAAATGATGACATTAAGAGCAGGAGCCAAAGTAGCTCCAATTGCAGAGAAGGTCAAATAGAATTGATCATGGTGGTTCAGGCACATGTGTAAAAAAAACAGAAAACCATCTGGTGAAGAAAATGTGGAACAGACTGAAAGAATGCAAATGGAAACAAGGACACCTATCAAAGAGGTGGCTGTATGGTGTGAGAGAGAGGACATTTGACAGTCAGACATGAGTGTTAAAGTATGTATTAGAGGGGCATTGAATAGAGAGAGATGTTGACAACACCCAACCCCATGTAGAAAATTGGGGGAAAAGGGGGTGATGATGATGATATTTAAAAATAGAATGAATGTCTAAGATTTTTGTTGCTGAAAAGTTAAAGATTATAATTATAGATCAGTCAGCTATTAATTATTAAGAAGTAAACTGGTTAACATTTGATGATAGATTCTTTCCATGGAGGTGTATATTATGGATATTATGGATCTATCTGAACATTTATTTTTCATAAAACACAACCCCATGTGCAAAAATGGGAAAAAGTGGTCATGGATAGCTGGATGCATGGATGGACAAGAGATGTAAAAACATAAAACAAAAATTCCATACCTCTTACTTCATACTAATGAGTATAATATGAAAATGCCTTGATGGCCAGCTTGATAGATATGGGCATCCTGAGACAATGTGGCAACTGTCTCATGTTATCAGGCAACAATTGAATCTGTTATACCCAGCTATTCCAAGAATATTTTCATCTGTCTTTTAGTGGAGGATATAGGCTACTTTTTATTGCTTCTGTTTTTCTAGTTGTAGCTTTGCCATCCATATTCTGATAAGGTACAGTATATCAGTTATTTGAATTTCAGCAGCCAAATTTACTTTTTTAGTCTTCAGAGTTAAGCCTGCCTCTCCCATAGAATCTAACACAACCCTCAGTTTCAGTAACAGAAACACCCAACTGTTTGAATGAATAACCACAATTCCAGTATGCAGCAGCATTCCGTGGGTGAGACTTCAGCATTTTATCCATTAATCTCTGAAACATTGCTGGTGCTCACTGTAGGCCAAATGGTAACATTCTATTGTCTATTAGACCAGAAGTGGCTACACATGCTGTTTTCATTTTCTTTAAACAAGGGAAAACAAAGTATCTGCCAATACCCTTTAGAAGTTTAATGTTGTCAGGTATATGGCTTTTCAACAGTATTTAATAAATGCATCAGTTATGTGCATGGGATAGCTATCAAACTTTGAAATGTTCAATATACTAAAGTTATTACAGAGTTTGGTATTTCCATCAAGTTTTGAAGCTAGTACTATAGGGCGGCTTAGCTGATGATGTGGCTCTTTAGTCACTCCAAGAATGGGCATCTTTTAAACTTCTTTCCTTATTAATTGCTTCTGTGACTCTGATTCTGTACAAGGTCCCAGCTTAAATTTCACTTCAGGTGTTGTCCCCACATTATATTCTATTAGTGTAGCCCTCCCAGGTATGTCTGAGACTTCTGATTTATTCCACAATGAAAGCTCTCTCATATCTTGTTGTGTACCTCCAACAAGGATTCCTGTACCTGTACATCAGACAGAGATTCTGTGAT
This sequence comes from Protopterus annectens, assembly GCF_019279795.1. Taxonomy (NCBI): domain Eukaryota; kingdom Metazoa; phylum Chordata; order Ceratodontiformes; family Protopteridae; genus Protopterus; species Protopterus annectens. The sequence continues at coordinate 125,763,032 of NC_056741.1, forward strand.
CTCTCCTATATGAATTTCAACTTGTTGAACTTTCTAATTCTTTCCATGGCTTTAATACATTACTGTGACAGATTTGTTCTCTGTTTCTCTTTACTAGTTTCTAACCTAACTACTGCAAATAATCATTGCAAACCCTGTACTAGAGCCCAGAACCATCTGCACTCCAGTCCTAGACTTAACACCTGTTGCCACAAGATTTGTTACATGAGATCCCTATATTTGTATTCATTGTTAACTTGACATTGTTAGCTGCAGCGCAGCATTGCTTACCGGGTTTGAGTGATGCACAGCATTATTAATTGAATGCATCCGGTTTCTGTTTTTGGCTGTCTGGGTCATGTTTGATACATGGGTGGTCCAGTCATCCAGATTGTTCAATGCCGCTCTACACATAAAGCAATTGAGCATAGCCAAACCCATTTGTGCTAAGCAGTACACCATGGAAACACTACAAAAAATTAAAGGAAAAATAAAAAAGAGGGGTAAATAATTAACATTAGCAGTGCCACAAACAGATTTTTTTTAATGAAAACAACAAAAGCAAATGAACTAAGCATGGGCAAAGTCATTTGCAGTAAGCTGTGCATAGCACAAACAATGAAAAATGTAACAAAAAGAGAGAAAAGAAAATCAATAAAAATACAATATTAATTAATAATAATCCTAATATATATTGAACAAGGGAAAAGAAATTGCCATGCAGTCACTCAATCATTGAGGACAATTAACCTTTCACAGACAGCAACCTTACATGGAAATGCTATCCCCATTCATGAAGAGGTTTCATGGCCAGATGCATTGTTGTGCACCACGAAACCTTGTTTAAGTGTGTAGTGCTTCATTAATATGCATAGTGCGATACCCCCACAGGCACAACTTTGTGTACACAGTAACACTCTGTGTAGACTCCACACAAACCCTACATTGAGTTTATTGAATTCTGGGGTATCTCTGATATAGAGCAAATTACAATAAAAAAGTATGCTAATTGTTAGAACCAGAAACATCGTATGGCACTAGTAATGAAGTCAGTCTGAAGTCACATGTTAGAAGGTCACCTGAGGGATGAATAAAGAAAAGTAAATTGCATTATCAAGATATTATTGGCTACTCATAATGAAGGAGATAGAACATTTCTGTGTTTCTTGTCCAGAATTCAACTACATTCGGAATTTAAGATCTCACTGATTCCAATGCCTTTAATCAGGTCATTTAAACATATAGATATGGACAGTGTAATGCAATTAGTAAAATATATTAATAGTTATCAGTATATACTAGTAATAATGGACTATGGTACATACTTAACAGAATATGTACCATCATACAAAGCGAATTCTAAGACTGTTCCCAAAGAACTGTTATTTCATTCTCTGGAGGAAGTATCCCTAAAGAAATATTTACTGACCAAACAATTCTTTTATGTCAATGTTATGCCATCAGTTATGCCAAGGTCTTAATGTTAAGCAGGAAAAATAACAATATGCCATCTGTAGACTGAAAGTTTAGTAGAGAGGTTCATTAAAACAAAAAAAAAAAAACAATATCTGCTAAGGATAATAACTGGTGCAGATGATAAGAACTGGGAGAAGTTATTCACTTGTTTATATTTACAGAAATGACACAAGCTTCCACTGTGATTACTTCACATGACCTTTTGCACAGCAGGTATCCCATAGGTCTGCTTGATGTTGTTAAATACACTTGAGAACATAAGATGAATACATAAGTACATAGCTGACACAATATTAGTGCATCAAACTCAGACATATAAATATTATTATATAAGCTAAACTAGGTCAACATCTATAATTGAGAGTGACTATAATGTGAAGTGGAACACCATTAAAACAGAATGGAATATGCAGGATTTGAATTCTAGACCTTATGTATAGCCATCCTACATTTAACTGTTGTCACAAGAAGATTGAGAAAATGCTTGACTATGATTAATTTCATTGCTATATACTGCAGTGTCACAGCAGTAAAATAAAGGCTGCAAACATTGTAGTAGAACTCAGGACCTTCTAGATTTAAGCCCTAGACTTATCATCTGCAGCCACAGGATAAGTTACATGACCATCTCCTAGATTACTATTCATTGTAGGGTTCTCGCTGTTAACAGCAGTTCAATGGTGCTTAGCAGGTTTGCCCCAGGCACAATTACATTAATAAAATTCATCCAATGTCTATTTTTAAATGCTACCCACATGTCCTGTCTGCTACCTGTATGGTCCAGTCATCCAGTTTGTGCAATGTCACTGTGTGTGCAAACCAGCTGAGCATAGCCAAACCCACGTGTGCTAAATGCAGCATTTGGGGAAACAGGGGCTCAGAAAACATTAGAGATAAAAAACAAGTAAAAACAGGTAGAAACAATTGAAATTAGTAAAACCAATATATGGCATACACAGTAAAATATGTTAATAGACATGAGGTCAGAAAGTCCTTCTATGTGGCACATCTCATTACCAAGGCTTTTGCATCCAGGAAGAATGTCATCATCTCTCTCTCTACTCTTCCCTCATTAGACCAATCATCGAGTATAATGCCCAGTTTGGCATGTACCTCACTAAACACCTGAAACAGCTGGAAAGGCCACATAGGTTCATAGGTTCATAGGTTTATAGTTAGGTACTAGGCTATCGGCCCTAGGGCCTATACAAGCCTAGCCAAAAAGGTACCCTGCTTTCGCCAGCCAAGAAAATTATTTTCCTGGGCTCCTGTAAAAGTATCAGTCCTGCCAAGTCTTGAACCTATGGCCATCTACACCACAGTCACAGTAATGTACCACTACACCATGTGAGCTCTCAAAAGTACCTCACAAAGAGGATCCAAGGCCTTAAACACATGCCCTACATGGACAGACTCAAACAACTCCAGCTTTTCTCTGTCTCATATTGTCAATTAAGAGGCAATCTCTGCTTGACTTACAATGCCATGTCTGACCCAGCCCTGTTAGAAATGTTACACCTAAAGAAATCCCAATCCCTCCTTACCACATGCTCCAACTCATTTCCACAATCAACAGAACATGCTGGAGGGACAGGTTCATAACCCATTGACTACCCATGTTCTCAAATAGACTACCCATACATGTCAAGCAGAGCACCTCATTGGCCCTTTTCAAAAGAAATCTTTTTTTTCCTCAATTTTTGTTTATTTTTCAAATACATTTGAATGAATTCCATAGTATTTATACATAACATCTTAAAAAACTATGTACACTATTTACATTAGCCTGACACTATAACAGATCTTAATGTATACAGCTACTTTATAAGTATGTCCAATCCATTATCAGAGTGCCTGATCAATTGTTGTATAGTGTTAATCAACAATAAGACTTTTCCCCAAGGGTTGTTGATAAATGGCTTTGAATAAATTCTTAGTTCTTTAATTTTAATTTCCAATAATGTTGTGGTATTCAGAAGGCTGTAGAAGTCTTCCAAAGATGGTACTGTGTTTGTATTTCATATTCTTGTTATACACTTCCTTGAGATTGCAAGTATAGTCCATACTAGATACATGTTTGACCTATTCAAATGAGGACCTTCATTCACATTTAATAATACAACAGCTTTAGTTAAATAAAATGATTCATTAAATAAAGCTTGTAAAAGTTATTAATACCATTCCAAAATGGCTTAATTTTAACACACTCACAGAAAATATGGTTCCAATCTGCATTGTGTACTTGCTCACATCTCCAACATATTCCTTTTATGGAAGAACTAATTCTACTGATTCTGTCTGGGGTTAATAATACACTGTGCAAGCATTACCAATTAAAAACTTTCCAGTATTGTGTAAAGGATGTATATTTTATCGATAATAAGATATTTGTTTTAATATCTTCAGTTAACTGTATTGAGTGTCCTTTTGTTATATATTTCCAATATGAGTTTTTGGGTGTTGTTTTATAGTTTATCAGTATTTTGTAAAATTTTGAAATACAGTTTCCCATGTTAAAGTCATTATATATGATTTCATATATGTATTTCATAAATTTAGGCATGTCTTTAAATGAAGAATTATTAATTAGTCTACTTAAATCTTGTGAATATGACAGAAAAGTTAGCCAGTCCTGTTGTGGAATTTTGTATGTTGTTTTTATTTCTTGCATATCTAAAACATTTAGTTCTTAGATACATTGGAGCCAACAAACAAATCCTTTCGGTTCTCAAGAATACATACCTTCTGTATATATTTTATGTGGAAAGTTCTTTGTGACTATAAATGGTGTTAAAAGATCAAACCAGATTTTTAAATCTATATTTGCATTAATAATGTTCCTAAATGAGTCAATGTAATAATTAATCATACAAGTTTTAGTGGGTTTACTTATGTTATATTGCATACTAATACATATGTGCCATGGCAAATTGTTTTCATCTATTTGAATTTTTTTTTTGTAAATCAAATTCATTTATTGATATTATAGTTAATAATTCTTTCCAATTTGTAGAGTAATTTGAACTTATCCAATCTGAGATTGTATTGTTTTAGATATTGATGCTTTTATATATGTTTTTGTATCAGGAAAGTTTAATCCTCCCTGTTTCCATGGTCTCACATGATGTATTAAAGCTATTCTGTTTCTTTTGGGAAACCATAAAAATTTTATTAGGCATAAATGTATTTCTTTAAGTACATTCCTTTCTGGTAACAGTTGTATTGCCAAGGCTATATATAGGATATTGGGCAGTAAATCCATTTTATTAGCTGTAGCCTTTCTTCAAATGTTAATATGGTTTTGTTCCATTTTTCCACATAGATTTTAATTGCATTGATGATATTATTGTAGTTTATTGAGATTAATTCATTATTATCCTTGCATAACTCACTTCCTAGATATTTTAAGTTAGATTATTGTTTCCCTGTGATGTGATCCCCCTTTCTCTGCTGTTCTTTTTTATCTAAAAATAAAAATTTTGATTTTGATTTATTGAAATGAAGTCCTGAAGTCATGTGAAATTTGTCAATTAATATATCTAATTCCAGTGGCGGCTGGTGACTTCAAATCAAAAGGGGGCTGCAGGAGACAGCTGAATGGGTGGGGTCAATAGGAATGGGTGTGGCCAACTAGAAAGGGGAGGACCTATGTTCAAAACCACAAAAACTGTAACTTTAATTAAATACTCTGCCCTGGGTGCCAAACCATCATTATGAGAGTCCAGTCAAGACAAAATGAAGTGTAGAAGAAAAACATATTTCAATCCATTGGCTGCATGACAGCTTACTTAATATCTAGATGGAAACAAAAAGGTTGTGAGGCATGAAAAAATAAATTACTTTTTAAATACATTACTGGAATGCTAGTCAAAATCAAGTATAAGAAAAACAAGTAACACTCAACTCAAACCACTTCTCCTTATACTCCAGTTCTAATTATAATTTATATTCAGCTTTATTAAAGTACCAAGTAACATGCTGAAAGTAGCAATCTCTGTGATACCCCCACTTGTAAAAATGTTTCTTATCCAAAAAAGACCTGCTGCCTGACAACTATCTACTTGTTTCATGGGGAAAACATGATCAAAGTAAAAAATGAAAAGCAAACAGGAAACAAGCTCAACATACATTGCTTAAAGGATTACTGAACAGGATATGGACCACACATGATAGATTGGCATTCTGTTTAGTCTGCAGTTAAAGCCTGTAATGCGCTCTTAAAATAATCTAATCCTGTCCTTTATTACAAATACTGTCATATGCATTTCAATATCCAAGGCTTATATGTTATCTAGTTATGTAAGTATTCTCTGCATGGCAACAACAGAAAGGCTTTCAATGTTGGCAATTCTTTAACAGTATGCTTATTAAAATGTACTTGCATCTTACAATCTCAGACAAGCTTACCAGATTGTCATTAAAGCACTGCTACTTAAACACAGAGCAACAGGCACTTTCTGAATAATAATAAGCATAAATCAACAGTATAAACATATGACAGAAACCAGAACATTCTGCAAAATCAAGGACAGATGAAAAGCCATTGTAGTACTTGTGTCTACCTTAGATGGGGGGATAGTCTGCACATTTACACTGCATAACTGCTCCTTGCCTTGCTTGGACACATCCAGAGTCACTACATGGAGGAGTGGGGTGCAACAAGTATGTCACAATTTGAAATGTCTCTGGCTGACAGCGATGGCCCTGACACATTTGTCATACCTCTCAACCTCAGAGCAAGAAATCTGAACAAAGCCATACATAGAAGTGGGACAAAGGCCCAAAAATAAGAACAAATTTTAAATATTGCTCTTGTAAACTTAGAAAGATAATAGAATAGTAGGTCTTGCATTAGTATGAATTTTCTGAAGGGTATGAAATCTGAAACTGAAATGTCTGTCATTATTTTCTAACTTTAATGATTTGTCACTAATTTGCCAAAAAAAAAAAAAACACAATTTTATGGAAAATGAACCAAAAATGGGATTCAAAAATATAAAATAGCCACTCAATACAGCTGGGAACCTGTCAAAGAAGGGACAATTTGTAATATTAGTACTGCTAACTTGAGCAGCTGACAAAATGAAAGAATCTACATGCATTTCTGAAATAAAAATAATCTATAACTGATTATTACAGTTATTTATTAATAGTAAACCCTCCATGTTTTCTTCCAAAATTGCCATTTTGCGGATGGATTATTAGGGGAAGAGCAACATTTTGAGTCAAAATTGGGGACAGTTGAGTGGTTTGGATATGCCTTATTCTATAAAGCAATTTATTTGCATGTACCTCTCAACTTGTTAATGCAGGAAATCTGGACAAGGCCAAATATATGGGGGGAACATATAAACATTACTAAAAATTGCTCTTGTATAAACTGAGACAGTTGATCAAATAACAGGTCTTGATTTAGCATGGATTTTTCTGAAGGTTATGAAGTCTGAAAATCAGTGTCTGTCATTATTTAGTGACTTCATTCCTAAATGATTTGACAGAAAACCACAAATTTTAGGAGGAGCAAACGAAAAATAAGAAGCAAAAATCTATTCATTCTGCAAACATCTGGACAGTTGAGAGGTATAGTTCAGCCAGGGCTGTCTGAGTTTGCTGCCCTTCCATCCTCACAAAATCATGGTCAAATGGAGCTTCCTCCCCTACAGCCATTCTAATGAACCATTACTTGGCTATTTCACCCCATTTACCATAAACGCTAAAGTGCATACTGCTTTACTTATGCGATGATTTGGACTTCATTTAAAAGTTTTATTTTGCATTTTAGAGCGCAAACACTAATAGATATCATATCTGCTAAACAAAGCATTGCAGTCTCACAATGAGAACAGACTTAGCATTAAAACTTCTCTGCCCTTGAAAACTCACAATCACTGAAACAGCATTGAAACCCACATTCAAAGAAAATACATCTTGCCAGTGGAAGATTAATTTTGGGTTTGGGCTGTTTTCAAATCACAGGCCCCTTGCACACGAAACATACACATGCTCTTTCACACACCTTCCTGATTGTATTAAATTATATTCCTTAAACAATACAGTACAGTTTTAGAGGGTGTTTTAAATTTACTGTTTTGAAATTTTTCCAGAAAACAATGAAACAAAATGCATGCACCAGTAATGACAAAACTGCCCAATTCAGAACATTTCCATCATAAAAGTCTACTCAAACTTCTACAGTCCACCAATATCAGTACATATGCACAATCTCTGAAGAAGTAAAAGTCATCTAAATAATTCCACATTAAAGAGATCTGTAACTAATGAAGAGGTTGCTGCTAGCAAACAACTTTGTATTTCATTATTTCATCTACAAATAAAGTGCCTGTTACCCTTGAGGAATAAAGTGCCTATCTTACACTAAAAAAAATGATAAGCTAGCAATATTGCAATAGGGAATGGATGGCAAACTGATAACAGGCTCATAGTTACTAGGTATCTTCGCCAAAAAGGAGTGCAGCATCCACCCCTTTTGCAACACAGTACAGTATCAGCAATGCATCTATCTACTGTAGGAGTAGAACCCACAGCCTTCTGCATCAAAAGCAAGTATACTACCTGGTGTGCTATTAACAATGCAAGCAGACTCAGCATAAGCAGCACTAAACTTTTGCTCCCCTGCAGCTCTCAGCTCCTCGTAAAATGTACTCACTCAGTTGTATCTCTGTACTTTGCAGCACAAAGAAATCTGGAAAAAGCCAAAGTTTACTGTGGGGAGGACAAAAGCCCAAAAAAGTACAGTTGTGTACCTACCATAAATGTAGATGTTCAAGTGTATTCACTGTTGCAGTCATTACACTTGGGTTATCCTGCTGGCAGGCTACCCGCAGTCAGCCTGAATTCCAAAGTCCTGGTACGGCATCAGTTGCTGTCGCCTCTTCCCTGATGTCAATGCACCAGGGGTATAAAAGATGCAGCTGATGCCATTTTCTTCAGTTTTTCTTGCCCAAGATGTCAGGTGCCCCCAGTAGGGCAGGCTAAAAACATTCTGCTCATAAAAATGCATGCACTAACATAATTACCACCTTCATCTACAAGCAAATACACCACATATGTTGTATAGGATAGAGAAGTACAGATAAGTCCCAGCAAAGAAAGGGGGATAGTAGGAGGGTTACCTGGACTGCAACAGTTAATACACTCGAACATCTACATTTATGGTAGGTACACAAGTGTACTATGTTCATCGTGTTTCACTGTTGCAGTCATTACACTTGGGTTGAATCCCAAAGCTGAGGTTGGGTGGCTGGGCCTAAATAGAATTAGGAGTGGCTATGAGGCCCTGCAGAACTGCAGTGGTGAAGCCTGCTCTGGATTTAGAGTAAAGAGGTACGTGGTAGTGCTTTGTAAAAGTGTGGACTGAAGTCCAAGTTGCAGCCTCCAAAATGTCCTTGGTTGGTACTCTTCTGAGGAAGGCTGCTGAAGTGGCTGTTGCTCTGGTTGAATGTGGCCTAATGCCCTTAGGCACTGATTTGCCATGTTGTGAATAGCATAAACGAATGCAGTGGCCTATCCATTTTGAAACAGTCTCCTTTGAAATAGCTTTTCCTTGCGATCCTGCAGCATATGCTGCTAAGAGTTGTTTAGTCTTTCTGAAAGCTTTAGTTTTGTCCAAGTAGAAGCGTAGCTGTCTGTGTATGTCCACAGAATGCAGAAGTCTCTCCCCCTTATTCTGTGGGTTTGGATAAAAGGTAAAAAAATGAATGGTTTGGTTAAGAGCCACACTGAACACTACCTTAGGCATAAATGTTGGATTTGTCCTTAGAGAAACCCTGTCCGGATGGAAAATAATAAAAGGTTCCACAGCCATTAGTGCCTGTAACTCTGAGACTCTTCTTGCTGAAATTATTACTAGGAGCAGAGCTGTTTTCATCTCAGCTGTATTGGCTGGCTCAAAAGGAGGCAGTGTGAGCTTTTCCACGACAAAATTGAGGTCCCATGCATGTACTGGAACTCTCCTTGGAGGTCTTATGTTTTTGGCCCCTCTGAGGTACTGCCTTAGCAGTGGATGTGAAAAAATTGGTGGGCCCGTATTGTAATGAGCTGAAATGGCAGAGGCATGGATCTTAATTGATGAGAAGGATAGGCCTTTGTCCAGCATCTCAGTTAGGTATTGTAAAATCTGAGGAATATCTGGTACAAGCATGTCAATTCCTTGTGCCTGGTTCCAAGCACAGAATCTCTTCCATTTTTCTGCATAAGATTTTCTGGTGCTGGGCCTCCTGGCCTCCAAAATAACATCCATAACTGCTTTAGAGAGAGGTGTGTTCTGAATGGTTACATTATCCACCATGCAGCCAGATTTAGGGTTCTGAGTTGGCTGTGCAGGATCTGATTGTTTTGTTGGGTCAGTAAATGAGGAATTTGAGGTAATGTCCAGGCTGGGCCTTGAGACAAGCTCTTTAGGATTGGGTACCAGTGCTGGCCTGGCCAGTCTGGGGCAATCAGTATAATTTTTGGCTTCTCTTGTCTGACTTTTAGAAGTACCTTGGGGAGGAGAGGCAGTGAAGGAAAGGCATATACTGTAAAGGTTTTCCAGCTGAATGATAGGGCATCCACTTTCCATGCTTGTTTGTGATAAGTCCTTGTGCAGAATCTCTGTAGTTGGCAGTTGTGAGGGGAGGCAAATAGATCTATGTATGGGCATCCCCATTTCCTTGTTATCATGCTGAAGATTTGTGGATCTAGTTTCCATTCTTGAGGATCAATGAGGTTTCTGCTTAGTTCGTCTGCCAGAGTATGTGTCTTTCCTGGCAGGAATTGTACTTGCAGGTGTACTTGATAAGTCAATGCTGTGTTCCACAAAGTCATGGCTTGTCTGCAGAGGGGGTAGGAATGTGTGCCTCCTTGCTTGTTTATGTACCACATGACTGTAGTATTGTCCATCTTTATCACCAGTTGTCCTGGATGAAGTAGATCCTTGAAGGCTGTCAGGGCATTCTGTACAGCAAGTATCTCTTTTTGATTGATATGAAGATGCATTTGTGCCCTGAATACATATTCCTGCCATGTGGGCCCCCCAGGCATAATCTGATGCATCTGTTGTTAGTGTCTGCCTGGCTGTGGGTAGAGTGAATGGCTGTCCCTTGTTGTGGTGACAGGCCTGTGCCCACCATCAAAACTCCTGTTGCAGGCAGGGAATAAGGGTAATTAATGTTTCCAGGCTGTGGTAATGTTGAGTCCAAACACTTTTTAGATACCATTGTAGTTTCCTCATATGCAGTTTTGCATATGGAATTAGCAGAATGCAGGATGCCATGAAGCCCAAAGCCTGCAGAATTTTTCTTGCAGATAACTGGGTCTTTGTTGCCATCATTTCGAAGTAAGAAGTCAGTTGCCTTTGTTTGTCTTGGCGTGAGATAAGCCATCTGGGCAGTTGTATTTAAGCTTGCACCCAGGAATATTATCTCTTGAGAGGGTACCAGTTTTGATTTCTTTTCATTCACTGTGTAACCTAGGCAAATTTGTAATCTTTTTACAAATGCCAGATGCTTCAGTAGAATGTCCTTGTTCTCTGCTTGAATAAGGCAGTCGTCCAAGTAAGGATATATTTGGATTCCTCTTTGTCTGCAAAATGCCATTACTGGTGCCAGGCATTTTGTGAAGACCCTGGGTGCAGTAGATAAGCCAAAGGGCAGTGCAGGGAATTGGCAGTGCATTGAGGCAGCTATGAATCTGAGGTATCTTCTTCAAGATTGTCTGATTGGGACATGCAGGTATGCCTCTTTGAGGTCCAATATTACAAGCCAAGCCTTCTTGCCCAGCATGGGCAGAAGCTGCTGCAGAGTCAACATTTTGAATTTTGGAACGTCCAGAAAAGTGTTTAGAATAGATAGGACCAGTATTGGTCTCCAAGCTTTGTCCTTTCTGGGTACCAAGAAAAGTCTTGAGTAAAATCCTTGTCCCTGCTCTTGTTGTGGCACTGGCTGAATAGCCCTCATGTCCATGAGGGATGAAACTTGCTTTTGTGCCTCTGCCAATTGATTGTGTGGCAGGTCTGGCATACCTTTTGTCTTTGGAAGGGTGTGAAAGTGGAACCTGTAGCCCTGAGACACTATATTCAAGACCCAGTTGTCCTGAGTGATCATGTGCCAGTTTTGTGAAAAAAGTGCTAGTTTTCCCCCTAAGGGTGCTGCCAAAAGATAAGTGCTTGGCATTGGCAGAGGAAAGTCATTGGGATTGTTTCCTATATGGCTGTGATTTGTCTTCTCCGTTTTTGGAGGTAGAAGCACCCCATTGTTTAGGCCTGTATGAGCCTTGGGGCTGGGATCTGCCTCTAGGGCATCTGTATTTGCCTCTTTGTGGCCTGTCTGACACTGGAAAGTACCAATTCTTAGAAGGCCAGTTCCTGCTAAATCTGGGTGGCTGTACCTGTAGGAAATCCTTAACTGTCTGTATAGATTTCGCTTTATCCTCGATTTTCTTCAACACCTCTTCTGCCTTAACCCCAAACAAAGTATCATGCTGTAATGGAGCATCCAATAAATTTGCTTTAACATGATCAGACAGATTCTGTTCCTTTAACCAAGCATGCCTTCTAATGACAGAACCTGTAACAGCGGCCCTGCAAGAGGCCTCTAGTGAATCAAAACCACATTGCAAAGTATGCTTTCCCACTTGTTCAGCTGCATGCAATAGATCCTGCATTTCCTTGTTATCAGAACATTCAGAAATTGTCAACATTTTCTGTTTTAGCAGTGACATTAAGTATTGCTAATATTTAGGCATATGAAACTGACAATTTAAAGCCCTTACAGCCAAGGTAGCAGAAGTGTAAACTTTTCCCCCGTCTGTCCAGTGCCCTAGAATCCCTATCAGAGGGGACAGGGTTTTTTGCAGTGGAAGCCTTGACCCCTTTGGGACCCTGAGATATAGTTTCTGGGTTAGCAGCAGGGTTTTTATATAGAAATTTATGAGAGTCTGGAACCCTGTAGTATCTGTCTGGCTTAACAGGCGCAGGGGGTAAAGAGTCAGGAGACACTCTGAAAGTACATCATCTACAATGTCTAGAACAGGTGGAATAGCAAGAGGTCTGTGCTGAGGTAGTAAAAGAAAGTCTCTGAGCCTTTTCTTAGATTCTGAGTAATCTTGGCTCTCCCAGTGAAAGTCCTCCCTCATGGTATGCAGGGTTTCCCCAAAAGAATAATCCTCAGGAGGAGAGGCTGAAGGAATAGATTCTTCAGCATCAGAATCCTCATAGGGAGGAAGAGAGTATCCCTGTTCAGAAGAGGAGTCAGAGGAAATGGAAACCTGATCAGAAGAGTCATATTCTGTCTCTTGCCTAGGCCTCTTATCAGGAGGGGGGTGGGAACCCCTGATCAAAGTAATTAGGTCTTCAGCCATTTTAAGCATCTGCTTCTTAGGCATGGAAGTCTGTCCAGGAGAATGCTGTACTTGTTTCTTTGTCATTGGAGTTGTTTTAGTCTTTGCCTTTGAAGCTGAGGTTGACTTGACATATAACTTTGTAGGTCTGAAAACACCCTCAGAAGCCGATGCCTGCTCAGCGGCTCCGGACCCATCTGAGGGAATAGTTTCCGAGTGTCCAATACCTTGAGTATCCAGAGGCCTATTTGGCTCCACGAGGGAGTCGGAAGCGGCCTGTGGCTCTGAGGTAGTGGGCATCAGGGGCTGCAAAAGCGCCTCACTGAGAACTAGCGACTGGCCTAGCGGAGGCCTCATCGTCGGTTTTGGACCTCAGATGCCTGTCCTTTTCCTTGTGCTTTTTATAATCTCCGGTCATCGGCTCTTCTGACGGCACTATATAATTAAATCTTCGGCCAAAGTAATGAAAGGCAAAATCGTACCGACGTTTAATAGTGCATTGGTTAAATCTAGCACAAAACCGACAGCTAGCAATGTCATGGTCAGGGCCTAGGCAAGGAATACAGTAAGAATGAACATCCTTACGAGGTATTTGCTTCCCACAAGAAATACAATTGTTAACTTTTTCTGACATCAGTCTGGAGCAAGAAAAAAGTTTCCCCAATGGAGTACTTAGCTTTAATGAAGACTTCGGATCTGAAATTCGATTTCGAAAATGTCAGGAGTTGGCCAACCGGCACCTGCGAACTGCTTTTGCTTCGGGCACCGTGGCAAGAAAGACTGGAGAAAATGGCATCGGCTGCATCTTTTATACCCCTGGCGCACTGACGTAAGGGAAGAGGCGACAGCAACCGACGCCGGACCAGGACTTTGGAATTCAGGCCAACTGCAGGTAGCCTGCCAGCAGGATAACCCAAGTGTAATGACTGCAACAGTGAAACACAATGAACATCCAGGGAGGCATTTTAAACATTGCTTGTATAATGTTGGATAGTTGCTAGAATAAAATGCTGTGTTACCACCATACATTTCACTGCCAAGCCTTAAACCCAGGATCCGGTGCAAAACAGTCAGAGCAACATACCACCATGCCAAATCAGCTGTTTTGTGAAAGAGGAAGATGGAAACTTAAATGGCTACCATTTAGTGAATTCAGTTCTCACCATAGCACAGCTGTCAACCTCTTAGCACAAAACACCTGAACAAAGCCAATAATGGGTGAATACAACCCCCCAAACATTCAGTGAATTCAGTTCTCACCATAGCTCTCAACCTCTTAGCAAAAAATACCCGGACAAAGCCAGTAATGGGGGAATATAGTCCCCAAACATATTCAGTGAATTCAGTTCTTAACATAGCTCTCAACCTTAGCATAAAACCTGGATGAAGCCAATACTGGGGGAATACAGTCCCAAAAATAGGGACAAATTTCAAATATCCATCTTATACACTTTGAAAATTGCTAGAATAAAAGCTTTTATGTTACCATGCACTTTCTGAAGAATATGAAGTCTGATATTCAAATGTGTGTTATTTTTAACATTTGTTAACCAGGAAAGTTGACTTAGAACAAAAGCTAATTTTTAGCAGAGGTCCAGGGAGAAACACTCCAGACAGACACATGTCTTTGTAAGATGGGAGGACACTAGAGGAAACAAAAACAGGGAGGGCATACAGACTCCACACAGAAGGCAAGGCACCCCAGCCAAGAATCAAACCAGAGAACATGTAGCTGTCAGGCAACAATGCTACCACTGCACCAATACACTGCTGGCTTTGCAAGGACACAAAAATACAGAAACCACAGATTTTATGAGGAACAGAACAAGTATGAGGGAAAAATCTGCAACATTTTTGCAAATGGTGGTGGGTAGGGAATTCAGGCTCTTGCCACCTGGGCCCAAGGTACAGGGTTCAAGCCTTATTCTCTACCCACCACCATGTAGCACCTGAGGCATTTTACTTACTTACACACACACACACACACACACACACACACACACACACACACACACACGCACACACACACACACACACACACTCCCTACCTGGGTCAGGTCCATTCATTGCAGCACTAAGTCCTTCCACAGCTTCATCCATTGTAGCACTACAAGCCCACGAGATGTCCTTCCCCGATGAGACTCCCAGCCTGCCGATGTTGCAGTCCGAGTCCGATCCCTTTCCAGTGACAGTCTATGCAGTTACAACTGCATAGACTTCTGGGATCTCTGCACTTGAATGCTTCTTAATCCAGACTGCTGCTGAGACAGTCTGCACATGCTCCAGAGTGTCTCAGCAGCAGTCTGGATATCGGAAATGCTACTAGTGTGCATGTGAGAAGGTCCACTACTTGCGATCTTTTTTTTTATTTTATTTTCTTTCTTTGTATTTTCTTTTCTTTCTTTTTTTACAGCTGGGGGGGCTGCAGTCCAACAGTCCAATAGCACGGGCCACCCCTGTCTAATTCTTCTAATGTCTTTTTTTGTATTAGATAATGTTAGTAATATGTCATCAGCAAATAGCATTATTTTAGAATTGTATTGTTCATAAACATCTATTCCTTTGATTTTTATATTGTTACAAATTGAATTGGCCAATATTTCAATAGCCAGAGCAAATAGAATCGGGGACATCCTTGTTTAGTGCCTTTTGTTATATGTATAGATTCAGAGGTAAAAAGACCTAACTTGACATACACTAAATTATTTGTATATACATATATATATATATATATATATATATATATATATATATATATATATATATATATATATATATATATATACCCTTTAGGAGATGAACAAAAGATGCAGGAAATTCAAATAGTATTAGGATTTTGAATAACTAGTCCCACATTAGGGAATCAAAGGCTTTCTCTATATCTAAGCCAATTATGAGTGTTTATTTTCTTTATTAACACAATCTATAAGATAAATTATCCTTTTAATATTGCCATGTATGTCTATGATATATAAATCCAGTTTGATCATTATTTATTGTTTTGGATAGTGGTTTAGATAATAGTAACAAACTGCAATCCACTCTGCTACAGGCCCCATGAAGGCTTATTGTCTCTCCAACCTAACACCACTCTTAAGTATTCAACTCCGGTACCACCTTTAACATTCCTATAAGAAAAGTGCAGTCCGGGTCTGAACTGTCTGCAAACAGCTACAGCTAACTTTGAACCTAACACCACTCTTAAGTATTCAACTCCGGTACCACCTTTAACATTCCTATAAGAAAAGTACAGTCCGGGTCTGAACTGTCTGCAAACAGCTACAGCTAACTTTGAACCTAACACCACTCTTAAGTATTCAACTCCGGTACCACCTTTAACATTCCTATAAGAAAAGTGCAGTCCGGGTCTGAACTGTCTGCAAACAGCTACAGCTAACTTTGAGTATGTGTCTAACTGTTTGAGCCAATCTTCATTTTCCCCTGGAGAGCACTGTGCTTTGGCTGTAAGCAGTCCCCCCACCACCAACACCACCACCACCACACACACACACACACATCTTCCACTTTCTCTTATTCTCTTCTGTTAGCAAATAGTATCAATAACTGATCAATACTGTGTGTTTGTTTATTTAAACTATACCACAGTAGCCTACTGATACAAGGTTATCCTGGTTTTCCACCTGAGAAATTAAGACAAGACTTACAGTTTCAGAGCAGTCCTTGGTCAATTGTGATTGTTCTTAACACATACTTGTCTTGCTTTGGCTCATTAGCAGCAGTACAAAGAACTGCCTGCTCACACCCTTGTTCTCCTCTTCCCTTCCCTGTTTATTACCTTAAGACAATCCCAGAGTTAATAAATATTACCTGTGGCAGGCACCATTTGTAAAACTACAATCCACTCTGCTACAGGCCCCATGAAGGCTCAGTGTCTCTCCAGTAAGTGTTTTACAACTGTAAATGCCTATTTATGTTGAATTGTATTAGACATTTTACAACTGTATATGTTTATGTTGAATTTCAAGCCTGTACTCCAATCTGCTTACTTACACTATCAGACTATTTACCCCACTCATAGGACCAAAAACTGGGTCTGGGTTAGCCCCGCTCCGCTTCGCCTCGCTCAGGCTCGCTCCCTCCCTGCCCTCTTATCCCACCCGCCCCCACTGTGTCTACATTTATAGCCACTAGGCCACACCCCTACTTCCTCTCCAATCTACACAACTTCCTCTCCAATTTCCTCCCCCCACACCACTTTACTGTTTAACCACTGCTATTCCTCTGAAGCACATTGACCCCACCCATTGATGACATATAACATGTCTATAAATAATTATAAACTCCTTCCTCTTATCTTACCACTCTTAATTCTGCCATACTTTCTTACTAGCTATGAAAATCTCACATTCGTAGGTTTCTCTTATCCAAAATGCCAAACCAAGATCCCCCTACCTCCACTAACTGCGGAACTTGCCCACTACTACACTACCCCAAAAATTATAAATTCCAACCACTTGCTTCTAAAAAAAACCACTCCAATCAACACCAAAATCCAAATTTGAAGTAAAACTACTATTCAAACTTATTAGACTACTAGTGTATCTAAGAAAAAACATAACCAAAGATGGGGACATCCATCCTAATCCAGGCCCAACCTTAACTCAAAATCCTACCAGCCTACCACTCTCCCACTGACTGGTCAACTCCCTCCTAATATGCCACTTAAACATTAGAAGCCTAAACAATAAGATACATAGCCTGCATGCTGTACTAGCCACATACCTCCCCAACATAATGTGTCTATCTGAAACATGGCTCTGGCCATCAACCAAAGACAATGAGATCCTGCCTCCTGGTTACAATATACTTAGGGCAGATAGAGTAAAAAAGAGTGATTGGAATAGCCGTCTTATATAATAGCACACTTAACATCATAACTAACCCTATACAACCACCCCAGGTCTCTAACGCTGAAATACTAGCTCTAAAAATTTTACTAAATAATCATAAGGGCATTAACCTAATTGTCACCTATATTCCCCCTGGGAACAATGTAGAAACACTAGAGGTCATTCTACATTGGATAGCCAACAACTACCCTCAAGAAACCATTGTCCTGGGCGATGTTAATATTGACTGGAACCAATGCACATCACAGTCCAACCCCATCCCTATTAACCTACATGGATTCTCTCAGATAATATCATCTACCACACGTACAGGTAACAATAACCAAAAAGAGAGTATACTAGACTGGATACTCACCAACAGTCATCCCCAGAACTATATGTCTGGAACTCTCCTAATGATCTTAGTGATCACCTGCTCACATACATCATGAAAGACAAAATTAATTGTACAAGCTTACCTATTTATAGGTCTATCAGATCCAAGAAAAACTTTGACCCAACTAAATTTCAACTTGAACTCAAATCATGTAACTGGACAAAACTAACGTTCCTTCCCCTTGATGAGGCAGTGTCATCATTTAACAATTCATTCCTTACTATACTTGACCGGATTGGCCCTAAACGCTCAATAAGAATTAAAACTCAACTAGCACCCTGGCTAACAACAGACACCAAAACCAAAATAACAACTAGAGACAAAGCGTGGGATAAATGGCACTACCAAACTACCCTAGATCGTATCAAATTCCAACAACTTAGAAATGAGACTAAAAAGCCATCATACTAGATAAGAAAAATTACTTCTACAATCTGCAACATAAACATCAGAATAACCCTCAAAAGTACTGGGCAGGCATAAATAAACTTCTCCAACCAGGCAAATCCACTACTCCGACCCCAGGAACATTATCTGACAAGAGCCAAGAAGATATAGCCAATTCATTCAATACTTTCTTCACAGAAACCATCCAGTCATTAGCTAACCAACTTTCTCCTCCCCACACTTCTATAAACACTATACCCGACTCACCACTCTCTTTTAACTTCCAGCCAGTGTCCACATCCTTTATCAGATCCCTTTTGAAAAAACTGAAGCCAACCACCCTTTCAGATGATCTTCTGCCAGCTGAATACCTGCAAATTGCTGCAGATGTCGTAGCCTACCCTATCTCAATCCTAATTAACAGAACCATAACCGAGGCCTCAATCCCCTCAATTTGGAAAATATCCTATGTTATTCCACTCCACAAAGGAGGTTCATCCACAGAACTATTTAACTATAGACCTATAGTATCACCACTTGCCAAAATTATGGAAAAGTGCATGCACAACCAACTAATGCTCTATCTAACCCAAAATAAACTACTCACAGACTCTCAACATGGATTCAGACCCCATCATAGTACAACCACTGCCCTCCTCTCTTTTACTGAAAACATTAATCTTAACCGGAATAATAAAAAAATATCCTCCGCTCTCTTCTTGGACCTATCGAAAGCCTTCGATATGGTAAACCATCAGTTACTTCTATATACTTTAAAAACCCTGTATCTAGATACTCCAGCCCTTGACTTGTTTCAAGCTTACCTCACTGGGAGACAGCAAGCAGTAATGTGGCAAAACAAGCTCTCCTGCCTACTACCAAATTCCATAGGAGTTCCTCAAGGTTCTATATTAGGACCTCTCCTCTTTTCAGTCTTCATAAACGACATCCAAACAGTCATCCCTGAAGCCACCTGCATTCAATATGCAGATGACTCAACTATAATATGTTCCAATGCCTCTCTTGCAAATCTACTAACTACCACCCAACATAGCTTCACCAAAGTCAAAAACTGGCTTGCCAACCATCTCCTGATCTTAAATCCAAACAAAACCAAGTTACTTCTCTTCTACCCAACCAATAGATCTCCGACTGAAAACTTCACTATAAAATCCAATAATGGGACCATCATCTCCCCAGACACCTATACAAAGCTATTAGGAGTAAACATTGACAATAAACTCAGATTTGATATAATATCAACCAAGCCATTAAGTCAGTCAACAAGAAACTTGGGACCCTATATAGAATTAAAGCCTTCCTTACCCTGAATGCCAGGGCAGACACAGCCCGATCACACCTTCTCTCTACCCTACTATATGCCTCTCCTGTCCTCACTCACCTTAACAAATCTGATCTGGCCAAGCTCTCATCCTGCTATAATCACATTGTCAGGTGCGTTACAGGCCTACCCTACAGAACACACCACTGTACTAACCTGAAAAAGCTTGAATGGATAGAATTCCCACACCTTCTTCACCAGTCCCAACTCATAGAGGCCTTCAAAATCCTTAAACAACCTGAGAATACCCCAGCACTAAAAAACTTAATGACTCCCTACTCCAATCTAAGCTGCCTTTGCTCAGCAAACAAACTCCTTGTCCAAACAACTAAATCTCTCAACCTAGGTGGTGACGCGCTATTTGCCAACACCACTGGTAAAATATGGAACTCTCTCCCAAATAACATCACGCTTGCAACTTCTCTAAGTCAATTCAAAATAGTCTAAAACTCCACTTCAAGTCACACTGGCTATGTCCTTGCTCAAACCCAGACTAGCTCTGTGCCATTAACTAAAACATAAACAACTAGCTAAGATGATAAGTACTTTGTATACTGTGATAAAGAAATATGTATCCTGTCTAACTCTATGTCATTATACTGCCTACCGTCCTTGCTAATATGTTATTAATGTTACATTTGTAGTAATCTCAGAAATAGTAATGGCAGTCTTGTACTTGTATGTAAATAGCCTATGTTTTTGTTAAGTTCTTTCAGCTCATTTACTGTACCTAATTATCAATGTAACTCTGTTGGAGCTTTTCTCCCCGGGCCTCCGCTGAAAAAGGACATGTATCCAGTCGGACCATCCCGGTTAACAAATGTAAAATAAATAAATAAATAAATAAATAAATAAATAATATTTTCATTCTGTTAGTTAATATTGTCATAAATATCTTATGGTCATTATTTAATAATGATATAGGTCTACATGAGGTACAGAGGTTTGGGGATTTGTTTTCCTTTAGGATTGGTGTGATTAAGGAATATCTCCAAGAGGGTGGTATTAAAGCTTGTGATTGAATTTCTAATAGACTATGATGGAAGAGGGATAGTATATTTGAAAGAAAAAAATTGCATATTTCCATAAGTATGCCATCTATATATGGAGCTTTATTATTTTTACCCTCTTTTATTGTATCTGCAATTTCTTTGTAGGATATGGGTTCTTTCAGATCTAGTTTTATTTTTTCTGGTATTTTTTTATATTAGAGCATTTTTCATCTAGATTTAATTGATCGATGTGTATATTTTCTTTTTGGAAATGTTTCATATAGTGATTTCTATAGGCATCAAGAATGTCACCTATATCCGAGACATTTTTCCCTTTTAACACAAGCGCTTTCACTCGGTTCCTACCGAGCTTTCATTTTTCCCTTTCTTTTCATGGAAGATAATTTTAATGTTATTAGCTTTAGATTGTATTTTGATTCTTGTGGATAAATTATGTAGATATTTGGAAGAAGTCGCCAATGTATTAATTTTTAGTTTTTCTAAAGCTAAACTAGTTTTATGTGTTAGAATTTCATTGTATTTATTGTTTAATACTTCTACTTTCTTTTTCATCTCCAAATGATTTTTATTTTTTTCAGCTTTTACTGAGAAAAATTTGGATTGTAGATCTAATAATTATGAATCCCATTCTCTGATTTTTATACCAAGTTAGGGTTTTACCATATATGTAAGCTTTTAATGAGTCCCATATTATTATTTTTTATGTGGTGTAATTAATATCTAAGAAAAGCTGTAATTCAGATAATAACCAGGATTTGAACTCTTTAATTTTATTTATATATGCTGGAATTCTGGAGTTAAAGATTAATGGTTTGTACCCATTTTGAAGTTTTAGTATCTATGAATTGTGGTCTGATAATGGGAAGGGAGTGATTGAGAAATTAATGATTTTAGAGTGTAAGTCATGGGCAGCAAATATTTTATCTATTGTAGTTTGGGTACCAAATTTGTGATCCTGATGGGAGAACAACAAAGATTTATCTTCTTTAAGTTTGAAAGTATCTACAAGATGAAATTATTCTACCCACTTGTTTAAAGCTTTTCATGCAGCAGATGTACTCAGTGGTCTTTTATTTGTAGTTTCAGAAATATGAAATATACAGTTAAAAATCCTCCTAATATTAAGTTGCCTTTATAATTATTGAAAATTAAATCCAAGTGTTTTTAACAGTTCCTGTTCCAATCCCTGGGAACCAGTATAAATTGGCTAAAGTCCATATTCTGTTATTATATTTAACTCTTACTAATACCATAAATCTTCATACTTATAAATGATTTCTTGGTTAATCACATTTGTTTTCCATAAAATTGTTACCCGTTTTGTCTTTGTCTTATAAGTGGATTGCACCAGTATCATATATTCCTTAGGATTCCATTTGTAATTGTCATTTGTTTTGAAATTAGTTTCTTGAAGGAAGACAATGTGTGCTTTGTTCCGTTTTAAATATTTCAGTAGATTTGATCTCTTGCTAGGATTGTTTAAGTCATTGGTATTTAAAGATAATAAAGTTAAATCCATCTTAGGTTATTTAGACTATGTATTTTTGTTTTACTGTGACTATTAAGCATTGTCCTCTGATAGCTATAAAGTATGCTTGAGTTTTTAAAGGAAATTATCATTTTTATACTTTGAGTGTTTACCAATAAAGTAATGTTTTGGTCAGGCATACTAAAAATGTTTTTGTGAAATAACAAATTTAAATTAATAAATGTTAACAAAACTAAGACCTGCACTAGCCATGGAATGAAAAGTATTCCTAATCTGATGGATAAACCTAAGTCCATCAGATTATCACTCATACCTTGACAATCCAGAACATCTGAGATCCATAAATTGAATTATCATATGGAGAATATTTGTAATAGGAATAAGCAATATTTATATTATTTTGAACAGATATAGTACTATTGTAGATTAGACAGAATTACAATACAATAGAAATGTCTACTTATTGTATAAGCAATTAATATTTATATGAACGATAGAGGACAAGCAATTCAATCATAGTAAAGTAGGATGCATCATATATAAAACCTCAATAAAAGATTATAGCACACAGTTATTTAACATATTCACCCTTATTGATGAAGTCTGTTAAAACGTATTACTTAATATAAATAGAGGGTAATAATATTTATACCTAATGTTTATAATACAATGTATTTTACTGTATATATCAGAAGTTATATTTCATTGTTTTCCAGTATTTAAGCAATCACTTTTGTTGTTGCTAACTCACTTAAAGCATTGTTTGTTTTATGTGAACATTGAAGAAAGTGCATTTTAATTATCAGTGCACCCCTCTTCCCCCCATTTCCTACAAATGAGGATTTTCATATCTGTCATTTCTTATTATAAAATATGTGAAAATATAGGTTAAAAACAACAAAGTGTCTTATTGTGATTAATGATTACAAGTTCCCTTTCCATAGGTTCATAGGTTCATAGGTTGGTACTAGGCTATCAGCCCTAGGTGCCTATACAAGCCTAGCCATAACAATTCCCTGGCTATTTCTTCCCACATTATTTACTTTCCTGGACCCCTGTCTAGCATATTCATAAATTGCCATTTTTATGGCATATACTGAACGTTTTTAGATTTAAATGGCACCATTCTATTTTGTATAATCAGCAAAAGTTAAACTGAGTGATTATTGTCAATTTAATACTATTTGTTCAGAATGTGATTGTTACATTCTGTGACATTCCTAGTTCAGACTTCTATTGTTTCCCTTAAACAACTTTGTCAGTTTGATGTCATGTATAAAACATTAGTTACCTTGATAACAGCTTAATTATTATGTATAGTCAAGATGGGTTTCACAATCACAATTCAAGTTAAAGCAATTATATGATTGTTATGCACATTTATTTATATGAGAAAATCATCATGCTTCCCCTTGATGTTCAGTATAGTGCATGTCATTTATGACAAGTTAAAACAGTAGTGTTATTATACACAGCCCATGTTATTAAACTATTGTCAATTTAATAATATTTGTTCAGAATATGATTGTTACATTCTGTGACATTTCAAGTTCAGGCTTCTATTGTTTTTTCTTGAAAACTTTGTCAGTTTGATGTCATGTATGTTATAGATTATGAATATAAGGCTGAAATTCTGTTGTAAATATGCTGAAAGATAAAGCATAGAATAAAAAGTTTGCTTGAATATATGTATAGAGTTTAGCAATGTAAAATTAGCATTCATACTGTATGTATAACAGACAGGCTTCTCTTCACAGCATCAAAAAGAAAAAGCCTAACAAAGCAATATTGTAAAGCAAGTATTACATGATTTTCTCATGTTTGCAGAACAAATATCTATTAACAGACATCCTTTTTTATAAACTCAGCAATACGTGATTCTTTTTAATAGGAACAGCTTGTACAGATGTTTCCTTTCAGATTTCTGTTAATGGCATCCTCACATCAGCAAAAGTGCTTACAGGTAAATCACAAAAGGACAATAGAAAAGTCTAAAAACAGACATTATGTGACTTCCCACAAAAGGCCAAAAAAGACACCAGGAGGAAATAAAATCTATGTGCGTGACTAGCACTCTATATAACAATTGTAGTAGTTCAGTTATGTGAGAAAGGGACAGAGAGCGGTATTTTGTAGAAGTCATCATTCATATCTGTAATGAAGAAAAACTTTGTAAATATATGCTACAAACTAACAGAAAAAGTACGTGTCATTTGTTATAAAATAATTTATCTCTAACTGTGCTTACAGCTGCAAAATATATTTCTTTATCAGTGTGCAATTTGAAAAGCTTGGTGCTTTAAACAGACTACAGATGGAGTCATGCAAAGCTCTGTGTCTCTGATTCAGCAGTAAAGAGCACAGCAAGACTGTGTGTCTTAAGAAGACTTTGGATCCAGAATAACATGGAAGCAGGGAGCGCAAATTAAATGCATATTAAAATACATATTTCAATGAATAAACATTAGTTATCTTGGTAACTGCTTAAGTTTTATATATGGTCAAGATGTGTTACAAAAACTACAATTCAAGTTAAAGCAATTACATAACTGGTTATGCATATTTACTTATATAAGAAAATCAACATGCTTCCCCTTGATGTTCAATGTAGTGGATGTCATTTATGAGAAGTTAAGACAGTAGTGTTATTATACACAAGCCCAGGTTATTAAATCCTGTCTTTAATATCTAAATTCAGCAGACATCTTATATGATGATTATAAATGTTATGCCTAGATTTACTAAAATCATACATTACATAAATATTTTGCATGTGTGTGTGTGTGTGTGTGTGTGTGTGTGTGTGTGTGTGTGTGTGCGTGTGTGCGTGTGTGTGTGTGTGTGTGTGGTTTATTTATTTATTTTTTGGGAGCTGTTGCTTAGTTATTTGAGAGTCCACAAGCTGTAATGCTTATTCTTATTATTAGCTCCTACCAAGCATGTTTATACAGTCCATAGACTTTAAATTATGAGACCCTTCAAGTTTCTTATTTGTTATAAGTATATTTCCATCCTTATATACACACATAGTACTTCAAGCACAGGCAACAATGCCCATCCAGTTTTGCCAGAATACTATTCACTAGTTCGTGTGGTGTGGTTCCAGGCTGTTCTTAAAATATCCAAACCAATATTTGTCCTTTCCATTTTACCAGCCTGTTCCATGCAGTGGCCACTCTGCCAGTGAACCACTCAACACACCTTCCATCCCCACAGATATTTCCATGAAGGAAATCTGAAGACTCTCTAGCACTTCTTGGCAACCCCAAGCACCCCTAGAATCAGCAATCCCCATATGCCCAACACATCCGAGCAAGCTCACCTCCCAGACCACTGCAAAGGGTACTGCACAAGACCAAATGCTCTTAGTCTTTCACAATAACTCAGACTTCCACTCTTATATAACTCCATAATGTGTTTGGACCCAAATACATTTTAAATATAAAATTGTGCTTATTATTATTTTTTATCAAGAATCAACTTAATGAGCTAAACAAAGTGTTCGGAGACCATCAATATGTGTACATGTGGTTTAAAACAGCCCTTTTATTTTATATATATATATATATATATATTTTTTTTTTTTTTTTAACCAAAAACGTCATTGTTGAGAATCATTTTTGAGGCTCCTCAGAGCTGTTAAGCATTATCGTCACTCTATCTCCATTACCATAACAACCTGGGAGTGTCTGCTTCTGTTAGTGTGTCTGTGTACTGCATAACAGAGGCTCATGATGAACCTTAAGCAAAGCTTCTCTTCACTGCAACTTCAAGCCTAAATTCCCTCCATTTCAGTGAGGCAGCAGCCAGGAAAAGAATGGAGAGCAATCAGAAAAAAAAAACTCCCAACAAGCTGCCACAACAAGAGATAACACATTTTTCAGCCCTCCCACCTCTCACTCAGCAGATGTATAAACAAACTATTCTCTGCCAAAATATCCCAAATCACAGTTTTATCCACCCTCTTCCCCTGGATCCAGGCTAAAACACCAAATGTATATTCCTAATACATAAGCATCAGTAAACCTCGATCACAAGCCTCAACCCACAGCTTCCCAGAGATGAAAACGGCAACAGACAACAGCTGCCAGACACAGCTGCATCCACACACACACACCATGTCAGGCTTAATCAAAAAGCACTCAAAGCTATGATACCTGCCATCACTGATATTAACTATATTTAGAATAATGATGACATTTGTACCAAGAGCTTGCTACTATTATTTAACCAGGATATACATGACATTTCTAAATCATACTTTAACTGAAAAAGGCATTAGTCTCTATGACAGCATTTTTTTTCAAACCACTCTACTGTTACTGCTATTATATATTATGTTAATTTGTTACATTTGAGTCTGAACTCTGATGAATGGTACCTTGTTGAATTAGTTAATTAATGACTTAAATTATTATAAGTAAAATCAATGAAAAATGAACAAGACAAGTATTCGCTGAGTTCAAGTAAGGGAAAAGAAACTTCTATGTTTGCATTATATGTTGCTTTGTTTGGCTTATATATAATGTAAATAGTAACCCATCTTGGCCTACCTTTGTTTGTGAAGAATTACTGGACTCTTTGAACATTCTGAATAAATCATTACTGTTTCTCAGTTGTTTAAGAAACCCTCCTTTTTTTTTTTTTTTTTTTTTTTTTAATAAAAACCGATGACAAGTGATGTACCATATCAGTTGATACTTTGAGAGATGTAGTTTTAAGAGTTTTTTTTGGGGGGGATAGCTATCTTGGAATCAGTTTTTTGTTTCTTCTTTCTAGCATCAGGCCAAGGATTTGTTTCTTTTATTCTTTTAAGAGTAGAGGCCATCCATTCCATTTCTTCTGGGATCGATACTATGTTGTTGTTTTTGATAAATACAGTAGCTTCTTCTAAGTCATTAAAGGTTCTCATCTCATTGGCAAAAAGTATTTTTTTATCTTTGCTAGAAAGGCCATCTGTGCTTTAATGTTGTTTTGTTTCAACAGTTTTATTATTGGCCAGACTTTTTTCCTTTGTTGTAGTATTCTGGAAGAATAATCATTGTAAAACCTTATCAGGCTTTGATTGTATTTTAATGGTGATTTTCTCCAAGTA
This sequence comes from Protopterus annectens, assembly GCF_019279795.1. Taxonomy (NCBI): domain Eukaryota; kingdom Metazoa; phylum Chordata; order Ceratodontiformes; family Protopteridae; genus Protopterus; species Protopterus annectens. The sequence continues at coordinate 125,790,397 of NC_056741.1, forward strand.
GATTTTAATATTAGTTATTTTTCCAGAAATGAAAGAAATGTTATAACTATGGATCTAGGTAAAGCAGTTGTTGAATTAGAAGCAGGTTTCCTTGGTGCTCTTTGTGCCCTTTCAATTCCAAATGAAAGTCCCTCTTTCAAGTCTAAAAATTTAGGAATCCAAGTTGTTAAGAATTAATGTCTTCTCTTTCAGTATTTTCAGGCAGACCAAAGATCCTTATGTTGTTTCTCCTTTCCCTGTTTTCTAAGTCATCTATTTTGTTAAGCAGCCATGTATTCTGTTTAAGCAGAAATTCTTTTTTGGAATTCTTCCTCTTTGAGTCTCCCTTCAATGTCATTTAGAAAAGTCTCTATATTTGTTATTTTTGTATGGTGTTTCTGTAATAGTTCCTTAAGAGTATCAGTCTGTTTTTGAGAATTTAATTTGAGGCTTTCTAAGTCATTTTTAAAGCCATCCATCTTCAAAGTTAGTTCTTGTAAGGTAGATGTCATCAATTGCAGATGTGCCCATAGCTATGCCATCCCTTTGTTGAAAATATGCACCATCGAAAACAAAAATGCTGTTCTCGAGTACTATCCTCATACTGAGGTCTAGTAACTCACTTATAGATTGATCATAAGTACTATACTTAATTAGATATTTATCAACATAAGTCAAACCATCTTGATGGGAATCATAGTGAACAATGACTGTACATCCATCATCACTAGAAAATATTTAAAGTCCAGTGATTGTGTTTGAATAAAATCAGATTCCCTAAGAAATGTCTAGAGTCTTTAATACAACCTCATTCCTGTCTAGAATGGGACATAAATGCTTATCCGCAAATATTGAGAAGGGTTCGGTACTCCATCCAAGACTAGCCACAACAGGTCTCAATGGTGGTCTCAGGCTATCCTTATTGATCTTAGGAAGGCCCTGAATGACAGGAATTAGTGGTTCACTAGCTAAGAAATAATTATAGAGATCATAACTAATCATTTTGTCATTGAGACAATTCATAAAAACATTCCTTAGGGCTAGTGTAAGGTGAGCTACATCACCCTTAGTAATAACAATATAATGCTGAGTATCGCTCAACATCTGCTTCATGGAAGTGAAATCCTCCCATCTGTCCATTACAACTATAGAACTATCTTTATCAGCTGGTCTGATAGCTATGGTGTTGTCATTGTGTAATGCATCCAAGGCTAACCTCTCCATGTGAGTCAGGTTATTGTAACGGTCAAACTTATTATCATTAAAGGCTTGATGTAGATCACTCTCTGTCAACTTAACAAAAGCATCCAGCAGAGGATGTGAATTGGCCATAAACAAGCTTGGTTACTTAAAGGTGTTACTTTTAACATTTATATCACCACATCCAATTTGTGTGTTACGTGACACATTTCTAACAAACATTTTGATATCTAATACAGTGTCAGTCACATCTCCATACTTTGTGGGTATAAATGAGAGCCCCTTCCCCAACCACACATTTCATGAGGGGTTACGGACCTCTGAGATAAGTTCCATACAATCAGGTTGTTGTTTGTCTCCACATTTTCTTCAACAACACAATGACAACACCATGCTTGGAGCAAACTTCCCACTGATTACGTTTAATATCCCACACCTCACACTTTAAAAATGAACTAAAAGCCTATTTTCTCAATTCCAGAACCTGCCCTTGCCATGACCCTACCTAGTCTTCCTTCCTTTTATGTGCCCTCAAAAGGACCATACTTAGTACCTCATTACACCTCTCTCTCTCCAATGTGTCTACTATGCATTTGTATAATTTTATACAAACAAATTGTTTTTATTGTTGACCTATTGAACTATATCAATGTAAAATTATTACTTAGCTTCTTTTTAACGCAACTTTAACTTTATGCATGTAACCCAACATATGTGAATCTTTTTGCTATAGCTGCTATTTTATCAATATTGTTTAAAATTGTACTTGTTTAAAATGTACTACTGTAGCTTTTCTCCTCGGGTCTCCACTAAAAATGGGCCACAAGCCCAGTTGGACAAACCCGGTTAACAAATGTCAATAAATAAATAAAACTGGGCAACAGGGACCGGTCACAGAGCAGGGGAAGGACAAAAAGGAAACTTCCATTAGAACAGAGCACAAACCAATTGTTTAAGAAAATGTGGAGACAAACAACAACTTGATTGTATGGAACTTATCTCAGAGGTCCCTAACCCCTCATGAGTTGAATGTTTTGGGGAAGGGGCTTTCATTTATACCCACACAGTATGGAGATGTGACTGACACTGTATTGGACATAAAAATGTTTGCTAGAAATGTGTCACTTAAAATACAGCTTGGATGTGGTTATGTAAATGTTAACAGTAACACCAAAAAAAAAGAAGAAGAAATAGCACACCAATCAAACTAAGAATTAAAACAAGAAGTGCCAAAACTGCAGAAGAACCAGTCCGGAGTTTTGTCAAGGCTTTATTCGATATTCCACTGAAATCTCAATTTAAAACACACAACATATGAACGCCATTAACCAAACTGTGTTTTCGTCCCAGCAAAATGACTTCATCATGTTAACAGTAACACCTTTAAGAAACCAAGCTTGTTTATGGCCAATTCACATCCTCTGCTGGATGCTTTTGTTAAGTTGACAGAGAATGATCTACATCAAGCCTTTAATGATAATAAGTTTGACCGTTACAATAACCTGACTCACATGGAGAGGTTAGCCTTGGATGCATTACACAATGACAACACCATAGCTATCAGGCCAGCTGATAAAGGCAGTTCTATAGTTGTAATGGACAGAGGGAAGGATTTCACCACCATGAAGTAGATGTTGAGCAATACTGAGCATTATATTGTTATTACTAAGGGTGATGTAGCTCACCTTACACTGGCCCTAAGGAATGTTTTGATGAATTGTCTCAATGACAAAATGATTAGTTATGATCTCTATAAGTATTTCTTAGTTAGTGAACCACTAATTCCTGTCATTCAGGGTCTTCCTAAGATCCATAAGGATAGCCTGAGACTACCATTGTGACCTGTTGTGGCTGGTCCTGGATAGAGTACCAAACCCTTCTCAATATTTGTGAAGAAGCATTTATGTCCCATTCTGGACAGGAATGAGGTTAGGACTCTAGACAATTCCTAGGGAATCTGTTTGATTTTATTAAAACACAATTGCTGGACTTGAAATATTTTCTAGTGATGATGGACATACAATTATTGTTCACTATGATTCCGAATCAAGTTGATTTGACTTATGTTGATAAATATCTAATTAAGTATAGTACTTATGATCAATCTCTAAGTGAGTTACTAGACCTCAGTATGAGGATAGTCCTCAAGAACAACATTTTTGTCTTCAATTATCAATAAAGGGATGGCAGAGAGCCAATTGCTACACCAATATATTTATGGCACTTTGGGAAGAGGAATGCATGTTCCCTTTACTTTCGTTTCAACGTCATGTCCCCTTCTACCCCAGATTTGTGGATGACCTGTTCTTCATTTGAACAAGTGAGGCAGATGATCTGGTTAAATTTTGCCAAGATTTAAACCTTACTACCCTCTTTCTGAAGTTTTCCTTGGTCTATTCAGTAAACCAGATTGAAATTTTTGGATATACTTTTAAATAGACAGTTGGATGGCTCACTATGTACAGGCATCTACATGAAGCTCTGTTATTGGAATTCTTTATTACATCAAAGCAGTATGCATCCATCCATGTGTTTAAAAACATAGTGAAAGGACAAGGTATGAGAGCCTCCAGATTGAATGGTTCCAATACTGGCTTTGAATCTGAGCTTACTCATTTGAGAAGTAGACTCACAGATAGAGGGTATATGGAAGGTGAAGTTGATGAAATACTAAGCACTATTTCCCCCCTTAGGTCCACCACAGCCAAGCCATACTACTCAGAACAGCCCATAGGTACCAATAATGAGTGCCCTCCACCTGCCAAGTCCACCAATGTCTCCATCCCCCTCACATACACCACAGACACCAGAATGGTTATGGCTATCATTAAAAGACATTGGGATCTACTAACTACTGATCCTAATATCAGTAGAATAATAGGTGATATTCCCAGATTTCTGTACAAGAATAAGAAGAATTTAAAGAGGCTATTATGTTATCCAGATAGCCATAAATTAGGCATAGGTGAGGAGAAGGGCAATATAAAACCATGTGGTAACTGCAGTTATTGCAACTACATAGATACTAGTGGGTATTTTGAGCACCCTGATAATGGATAAATGTTCCACTTTAGGACCGGTGCTACTTGTGTCACCTCACATATAGTTTATCTTGCTCATTGTACACTGTGCCTAGCTTTTATGTTGGTAAAACTAACAAGACCCTGAAAGACAGGATTAGACAACACCTTTATAGTATATGTTGTGTCTCAGTAAGTAATGCCCGATCTAAACATGTCATGGGTACCAATGCTAGTCATACATTTATGTTTATGGCCATTGATAGGATATATCCCATTGCCCGTGGTGGCGATATAAGAAACTTGACCAAGACCAGGGAGGTTAAATGTATGATTAAGCTAAGAGTTGACCAGGGCAGTGGACTTAATGAGAAGGTCTCACTAAGACCGATCCTGAAGGGACATGTTCTTAAGAGTTAATTGAGCTCAACTCTATTCATATATTTTTTATCTTTTTTAATATTGTTTTGTAAAATGTGTGTTTTTTCCATATTATTAGTTGCTATATGATTTTTACTCAAAGATAAAATGACTGTGCTTATACATATATTATTTTTATTTTGGTCTTTTATTTTTATTGTATTTAGTTGATGTGTGCTTTTTTAAATGTGCTGTCTGATTGTGTAATATACATATTCTTCAGTGATTGGTTCTTTACTAATTGAGCCACCTATATGTAATGGGTGTGTTTCCTTTGTGCACATGGTCTGATGAAGCAGAAGTGAAGGTGCTTACCTGGTTGTATCATTTGTTAAATTAAATATATTTTTCTTGTTTTACCCTCGGTCAGTGTCTTATTAAACTGGTACATTTCTATTTTATATTTTACTTCTTGTTTTACCAGTGGTTTATTCATCTTAGCCCATGTTATTTTGATTCTATATCTGATAATGTGTCCTCTCAGGCCTGCTATATGTATTGATGTACTGTCTGTAATAGTGTCAGCAGTGTAAATTGTTTAACATATACTGCAACATAGTAGTGCAGGTATTAATGTATTCCTGTGGTTTTTCCTTTTATCACAGGTGAACATGGAAGTGGTTCTGCAGCCCCTGTGCAACCTGATGTCAGTGTCTCATCTGACTCTGATGACGATGATGGCTAAAGTCAGGTGCAGTTGGGGGATGTAGAGGCTGAATCTGACACAGACGTTGATGCCCAGTGATCCCCCTCATTTTCTCCATACACACCCAGTATGTCTACCAATCCCCAGTCCACTGAGGCCACAGATACTGGACAGGTGGAGGGCATGGATATTGACAAGGGAAGTGTGGCTACTGTGGCTTTCAGGACCTGTTGACTCCGGCCTTAGCCAAACTGTTGGTGAGGTACCAAGCAGGAGGCTTGATAAGGGTGAATGGAGGAGGCCTGCTGTCCCTCTTCCACCTATGTAGGTGTCTCTTCACATGTAACCCAACATATGTTTAGGGCTGGCATGGAGGCATAGACGCATTCAGAAAGGCAGTCCAGACAAATCCACAGGTTTGTAGAAGTGGCACAGTTTGACATCCATGACTGCCTCCACCATGTTGTTGATTCAATGGATCAGATGAGTAACACATTGGAGCTAGGTTGAACCCAGCCAGTTCAGATTCGACAAAGGCAGATCTTGCCTGTTGAACTTGGTTCACTTCTTTGAGACTGTCACCAAGGCCCTGGATGAGGCAAAGTCAGTACATACAGCTTACTTTTACTTGATCAAAGCCTTTTGACACAATCCCCCACTCAGGCATCATCGAAAAGCTAACACAACTTGGCGTAAATCCCTATCTCATCAGGTGGGTGGTCAACTGGCTCACTGATTAGACCCACAAAGTCAAAATAGGTGTGTCCACCTCCGACAACAAACCTGTCACTAGTGGTGTTCCCTAGGGATCTGTACTGAAACCCCCACTCTTTGGCATCTACTTCTCAAAGGTCCAGGCAAAGACAAACGTTTGCAGATGACTTTAAGTTGGATGCTGTCATTGACTCCCCAAATGATGTAAACATACTGCAGGAGGGTCTCACAGCAACAAATGGCTGGTACCAAAGTCATGGCCTTAAGTTAAACTCAAAAAATGTATTATCATACCATTCAGCACAAGTAGGGCTGTTACTGATTATTTCATCAATGTCAACCCCCTAAGCACACAACCTGTGGTGAGAGACCTGGGTACTCAGGTTGACAACAATTCCACATTTGACCATCATGTAGTGGCAGTGGTCAGAAAAGCCTTTTACATGGTTCATCTCATAAGTAAAGGGATTGCATCGAGAACAATGGAGGTTATTACCTCTCTGTACTCCTGCCTCATTAGGACATTAATTTAGTATAATGCCTCACTTGGTATGTACCACTCCAAACACCTGCACCAACTGGAAAGGACACAGAAATACCTCACAAAGAGAATCCATGGCCTCCAACACCTGTCCTATGAGTTCAGGCTCAACTCACTATCACTCTACTCAGTATCATACATATTGCTCAGAGGTGATCTTTGTCTTGCCTACAAGGCAATATCAGAGCCTGCCCTACTAGATATGCTCCATATCTGTAAGTTTAACTTCTCATGCACTACCCACTTGAAAGGCCTCAATCCAATATGTGACATCAACAAAGCCTGCTGGAGAGACAGGATTGTCTCCCAGCGGCTTCCCCATCTCTGGAATAGACTTCCCATACATATAAAACAGAGTACCTCGCTGACCCTCTTCAAGCCCAAACTTGATGAGTGGATGGGAAGCCAAAAATTTGTCCCAGAGGTTTTACCTGTGTTCTTCATTGACAGGGGTGACAGGTGCTGACTGAGGTTTCTTTTTTGGGATTAACTCTTGGCTAGGCTTGTAAGGACCACAGGGCTATTAGCCTACTGACCTCCTATGATCCTATTGGTAATGGAGCGCTGAGTATCTGTCATGGAATGCACATTGTCTATGATGGAATGTCTGCTGGGAGAGGAACTTTGGCCTCATGGACATAGGTCAGCAACTACATCCGCTGCGAGCCAATATGGCCACATCTGATCACTCTGCCATAGTTTCAGTACTTCCACTGCTCCAGCAGGCAGTGTGCTGTCCACACCCAGACATGGCAGGCCATGGGGTTGTAATCCTTTCTGCTTGTTCCCATGAAGGGAGCATATCCAGCAGACATCAGTCACCCTCAGGTAGCAGCCCTGCATCTGACTTTGGGCATGGAGGTGCCAGTGCAACTCCTGGCAGAGCCAGTTCTGATGGTCAGGGGTGACAGTGATGATCTGTTAACTCTACCATGCACAGCTCACAGCTGTCCAACATACAGACACATAGGGCTAGCACTGAGCTTGGCTCTCTTCACACAGGCACTCACAGATCAATGTGAAAATGAGGGCACCTACAAACACAACATTTACATTTTCTATCTTGCCTGCCTCACTTTCTTACTTACACAAACTCAAACACTTTTTGTGTCAGCCTAGGCCTCCTGCACTCCCACACAACGACCTGTGCAAGTGATAACTGTGCCATATCTCTGTTTTCTATCTTTTGGATTCAGGGATAGTAAAGCTATGTGTCTGATGCACAGGAGAACTATTTACATAAATAATGATTACATCTGCATGTGTGGTGTTGAACTGATAATTGCACATGTCAGTTATATTGTACGTGGCCAGTTATACAGATGCTAGCATCATCATTTCACTCCATTATAGTGAATGATGTTCTAAGGGGTGTGAATTTAACAACTGAAATGTGTCAAATATATTTAGAACTTTTCTCTATAATGATTTTTATTATAGAGTTATGGTGCACATCAGAAGTCAGAAAATCAGATTCAGATCTCAGGACTGTATGTCAGCACTGTACTCAAATCTCATCAAAACAGTAATACAGTATAATGATATTTCTGCCATGTACATCACCATAGCTTCAGAGGTACATAAGATGTTACTAGGCTATTGACCTGATGGTGTTTAGAAGCCTAGCCATTAAATCAGAATATAAAATTTGATGGCAGATATCATGTACGGTCAAGATTTCTCTAGCAAGGGATACCCATATCCAGGTGAGAAGCAGGGGCAATCCAGGGCAGAGATTAACAGCTTCACATCAAGACATCCAGACTGTGATGAAACTGCATCATGGAGGTGCTCTGCTTGACATGGTTTTGAAGCCTATTCCAGAGGAGTGGCAACCTATGGAAAATGTATATGTCTCTCTAGCATGTCCTATATATATATATATATATATATATATATATATATATATATATATATATATATATATATATATATATATATATATGCCAGTCTACATTGAGGGCCCCATATGACACATTTAGGGGCAGCATTTCCATCACATTTGGGTCAGAGAAAGCTCTGTAAGGCATCTAAAAGTCATCTCGAAGCAGTCTATATCATACTCAGTGCAGTGGTAGCTACTTCAGTCTGTCTATACAAGACACATTTTTGACACCCTGATTTTTATTACTTAGAAATCTCTGAGGTCTGTCAAGTTTCTGCAGGAGGCTGGTACACTACATAGCAAAGGGAGCATTATCTTCAAGAATAAACCTGAGGAGAGATGAGTATACGGAATTTAGAGCCTAATGTGATAGTGCTACAATGCCTTTGCTAATCTGATATGAGATGTAGAAAACCTTCCTCACCACATGTTGCAGTCGACTTGTGTTCCCAGGTCTTTATATACAGAATTGGTGATTAGGGTATTCTGGGTTATGTCATAATAAGCTGGAACATTGTTGATACCAAATGAAATGATGATGCATTGATTTGAAGTTCATTTAATAGCACAGATTTGTCATCAATCATTAGTCTGTGTAAGCCTCTTTTGAACAGCCCTCACATTGTTAGAGAATTCAGTGATAGCATCTAAGTTGCATTTAAACACAAACTTGTCTAGCACAGACACTCATTTTTTATCTGGACTTCTGAAAAGTACATGGCAAACATGAATGGCCACAGCACTGACACTTGTAGTAACCCATGGGTGACAGTTCTGCTGCTAGAGGTGAATTCTCCCACTTTAAATTAGTGTTGTTGGTCTGTGAGCCAGTTTCCAACCCACCGGATAACATAGGAGTTAATATTCTGTGTACACATGCTATGTCTCTGGTCACATTACTGAATACCACCAGGTTTAGCATGCACAACCTACCCTTGGGAAAACCAAGCTGGCACAGATGCATTGTTTGCATGTCAACTCTGTCCTTGTATCTGATATCCATGAAAATCCATTCCATTGCCTTACAGGTGAGGCTGGTTAAACTTAAGGGGCTATAAGTACATGTGTATGTTGCTGATCCACCCTTGTGTATGGGGAAAATGGTTGCTGATTTCAAATCTGTGTGTAAAAGCAGTACTCAGACTGTGGTTGAATAGGGTGCCTAATGTAGAGTTCGCTGGTTAAGAACATAAAGAATGCATACCAGAATGCTATCTGGCCCTGGAGGCTGTGTTCCTATTCTTGGGAAGAGGGAGCAGTGATTACTTGCTCATTGTAGATGCAGGTTGAGGTGATGTTGAAGATATGTTTTGTGGTAAGCTTGGGGATGGGTGGGAAATTATGTTTAAACTAAGCCTGTCTGCTAGCAGGTTTTCAGTTTACATTGGGTTAGTGTGTGCAATACCAACCACAATTAGTTCAGCACACATCAGAGTTATACATTTGAAGCTGTAGATGTAGCAGAGGAAAGCCTAATGGTTATCATTTGCTATGGTTTCTACATATTTCCCATAATGGCTCTGTAAGGATTATACAAAGTGTCTTATCTGCTTGTTTAGGCTGAGAATGGTCATCTTCCAGTTTGGTATTTTCACTTTTGTATTTGTAGACATCAGCTTTGTTCACTTACCGTATAATAAAGTTATGTCAGATATCCATCAGCACGGTTTGTATTTTCATGAGGCTCATTCTTTGATCCTGTCAGGTACGTTTGTGTCTATACATTTGTGTAGATGTTTGTACAGGGCATCAAGGTATACCTTACTACAGCTGTCAATATCCTCTGTGGAAACTTGTATTTGGAAGTAGATTATCCCTTAGGAGGGTGTAGTTACCTTGGAAGATGTTTTTTCAGCTGACATCTCATTTTGCAGTTCTGTACCTATTGCTAATTCAAAAAAGACTGCTTTATGGTTGGATTTAAACAGTGCAGGCCCTACACATAAGGCATTGTATTGGTCAATGCAATTTGTGAGGACTGGATCTGACATATCACAGACCCATGTGGGGTGGTGCATTCTTTCTTCTATGGCATATGAGTTACCAAAGTCCAGGAAGTATTGTGCATGTGAATTTTACTTCCTATAAGTTTTACAGTCAATGTAGATGTGGCTGAAACCACCCCTGAGTAGGTTATTTTTTTCAGTTTTAATTGCTCAAAGTACTTATAAATAGAGTGCGCTGGCTTTCACGTTCATGGAAGAGGGCATATAACTGGTGATAACATAAAGGGGTTTCTTAGCCACAGTAAACTGAACTTACATTAACTCGATAGACTTATGCTGTCTAACCAGTCTGGAGCTGGAACTATCTTCAGTGAATAGATACTCCACCTCCTGTAGTTCACACAACTTCAATTTGTGATCTTAATGTGTGGAAGGCATTGCAGTCTTGCAAGGCCAGGTTGGTTACTGCGGCCTTGAACCAGGTTTCTGTGACTGCACAGATGTCAACAGCTTCCAGTGAGGAAAGGGCTTTAAGAGAGTGCAAGTTTCTGATGTGAACTCCTAGAGTTTAGCAGCATAACCCTTACTTTGTTGGATATTTTCACATAGTAAATTCTGCTTTTGTGAACTTTCCTAATAAAGGCGTTATGGATGATGCATGTGTCTTAACCAGCAAACAAAAGCTTAGAGGTGCCAGGTGTAGTCCATGTCTTGAAAAACAGTGTGGTCTATCCATAATGTCATCCCACAATGACAGGAACTGGATCCTGTTGGAATGACACCAGAAATGTAACCAATTTCAGCAAATCATTTTTTCTTATATTGTTGTATCATCCTAGATGAGCTTAAAATGCTGGTCAAACATAGGGACATGCATGCCTGGGATACATATTTAGAGAGCTCAATCATGTCTGCCTCCATATATTCCATAGAGGTACATCTCAAGTTGTTCATACCAACATCAACTATGATGGATTAATAGTGGGTCTTCTTGTGGAGAAAATGTATTGCATGTGTAATGTGACAACTACTTGTGACAGACAACTCACTCTAAATTCATCCTTGTTTAAGCTGGTGAGTGGGGCGTCTGTATGGCTCATGATAAAATCAACTGTAAGGACAACCTTTGGAATTGAAATCTATTGCCTTAAGCACTTCCTGTGTGAGACACTACTGCTATTTTTAATCTGTATTGTGTGCTTTGGGTGTAGTGTTAGGTGTAGCATGCTTGAGATTTGGATGCCTCTGCTGTTGAGGTAGATTTCTGGAGAGTACCTCCACACATGATGGTACTTCATTAATTTTGTAGTGCAGGTTTGTCAGTGAACATGAGGCATTATCTGCACTGAGTCAAAAAATGTTAACTAGGCTAGCAGAAAAAAATGGAAACTAACAGGTCATAGTGTGAGATGTGAACCTGGTATCTGCATAGAGAATGAAAGAATGATGGAGATATGTGATATGATATTATTTTAGGGGGACTAACTTATGGGGTGTACAGTAGGAGGTCTATCCAAAATGGGATCTATAGTTGTGGATAAGTAAGATGTGACAAACTGCTTCTTTAGCTGAATTTCTGACAGCTATGTTGAGCTGTTGAAGATCTGCTCTGCTGGATAGCATTGGCCGATTGTAATGTAAAATAACTGTATTACTGTTTCTGAATGTATAACCGCAAAGAGTTAAGCTTGCTGCATGCAAACAACAACACAGCAGCTAAGATAATGAAACACTGTTGAAGCTCAAAGTGAGACCGGAAACAGTAACCTTTATATATAGCCCTACTGTACACTCCAGGCAAAAGGGTAGGTGATGTTTTACTTAATAATCAAACAGAAATGGATTCATCCAGTGTGAATACAATGTATAGTGTGGGCAGCACAAATGCAACAGAATAAAAGCAGGAAATGTCAATTTGTTTATTCATAACATTGCATAGGTTCATAGGTTAATAGGCTGGTACTAGGCTATCAGCCTTAGGGCCTATACAAGCCTAGTCATAACAATTCCCTGGCTGTTTCTTCCCACAGTATTTACTTCCCTGGAACTTTGTCTAGCAGGGTGACTGACATGATCCCCGGGGTGAATTTCCCATCTCCCATCCAATCATCAAGGTTCCTTTTAAAGAGGGCCAAAGAGGTGCTCTGCTTGACATGTATGGGCAGTCTATTCCAGAGTCTGGGGAGTCTCTGGGTCAGAAACCTATTCCTCTAGCATATTTTGTTCATTGTGATGACAAGGTTTAGATCCCTGGAGCATGTGTCTCTGAGGGATTGGGATTTCTTTAAGTGTAGCATGTCCAACAGCTCTGTGTTTGACATGGTCTTGTATGTTAAGCCGAGATTGCCTCTGAGTAGACGATATGTGACAGAGTATAGGTGGACTTTTTTTAGACAGTCAGCATAGGGCATCTGCTTTAGGCCTGTGATTCTTTTAGTGAGGTATTTCTGCGGCCTTTCCAGTTGTTGCAGATGTCTTGAGAGGTACATACCAAATGGGGCATTGTATTCTATAGTGGGTCTAATGAGGGATGAGTATAGTGGGAAAATGACCTCCTTTTTTCTGGATGAAAAGCCCTTAGTAATGAGGTGTGCCACATAGAAGGATTTCCAGACTGTTGTGGCAATGTGGTTATCGAAGGTGAGACCACTGTCCACCTGTGTCCCGAAGTCTCTTATCATACTTTCGGTGTTTAGTGTACTGCCACCTATGTGGTAATTCATGGGTACATGTTTTTTCCCAAAGGGAATAACTATACATTTCTTGGCATTGAACTTGAGCCCATGGCTCTGGCACCAAGCATCTGTTTTGGTAAGGCCCTTTTGTAGAATATCTACAACATATTCGGATTCAATAATGGCTCCCAATTTGCAGTCATCTGCGAACTTTGTTAGCCAGAGTCCTTTAGTGTTGGCCTGTACTTCAGAGAAGTAAAAGCCAAACAAGAGCGGTCCCAGAACTGAACCCTGAGGTACTCCACTTGTGTGGAGCTAGATTTGGAGTCGGCTACTTTTACAGTGTGGATTCTGTTAGTAAGCCAGTTGGCAACCCATCGAGTGATGTAGGGATTTATGCCCAGCTTAGTAAGTTTATCTTTGATTCCAGAGTGGGGGATGATGTCAAAGGCCTTGGTGAGGTCCAGATAGGCTGTGTGGGCCTCCTTACCCTTGTCCACAACCCTGGAGACAGATTTAAAGAAGTCAATCAGGTTCAGGAGACAAGATCAGCCCTTCACAAACCCAAACTGCATGGGGTCTAGTGTTTGAAGGTTGCCAATGTCTTTGTTTATAAGTTCCATGATAATACTTACATGGCCTTGCAGATCAGGCTCATCAGACTGATGGGGTAGTAGTTCCTGGGATCCAAGGTGGATCCCACCTTGTGGAGTGGTATAACTGTAGCTGTGTGCCACTCAGCAGGCACGAAGACTGAGGTGAGGCTATGATTAAACATGACACTTAGGTGAGGTGCCAGTTCATTTTGTAGTTCATGTAGTACACAGCCTGGGATGTTGTCCGGTCCCATGGATGCTGTATTCTTAGCTTTGGACAGTGCATTTTTTACCTGTGTAGCCATTATTAGCAGAATTTGGCAATCTTTCTGCATTGAGATGGGCCCTTTAGGGGGTTAAAGGGGGGTGAAGTTTGCAATGAATTTATTGGCCAGGATATTGGCAATATCCTTGGGATCAGTATATTTAATGCTATTCTGTTGTAGCTCAGAACAGATCTGAGCATTGCCATTTAGATTCTTGACATAGCTATAGAATGCCTTGTGGTTGTCTTTGGAATCTTTGGCAATTTTATTTTCGTTACTAGCTTTGGAGGATTTTATGAGGTTCTCAGCTTCTTACTGAAGCTGGTAAGGGTGTTTTTTTCATCCTGGGATTTCCTCTTTTCTGCAACAGTTTCTTCCTTTTGTTGTAAAGTTTGTTTATGGCAGGGGACCACCAGATTGGCTTCCTTTTTTTGGAGGAGAGTGTCTTGGTTCTGTTGGGAATGGCACAATTCATGCATGAGTGGATGTGCTCATACAGTGCCTTAGTGTAGGATTCAGCAGTCAAACTTTCAGTTCCTGTCTGCATGGGTGTCATGAAGTTGTCATTTCTGACTTGAGTAGCATGAAGTTGGCTTTGGAGAAGTTTTTTTATGGAGGTTTCCTTACTGGGGGGTGGGGGTGGGATGTGGAAGTCAAGGGTGATTAGCTTATGGTCAGACCTGACCTACGAGGGGATGACCATAGGTGTGGAGCATTAATTTCCCATGTTGGCAATGACCAGATCTAGGATACTGGAGCCCCTGTTGGGACTAAGGATTAGTTGATCCAGGGCATTGGAATTTATGAATTCCAAGAATCGTTGGGCAAAGGTGTTGCTACATGAGTAGTTTTCCCAGTTAATGGTAGGGTAGTTGAAATCACCCAGTATTAGGGTGTCTGGTTGTATCTTAATATTTTCCAGTATGTTTAGAAAGATGTAGTGAGAATCTTGGGGCATGGTGGGGGATCTGTAGCAAGTTACAATTTAAATTTCAGTCTTACCTAGTGTTAGTTGCACATGGAGAATTTCAGACACATTGTGTTGGGCAATTAGCCTGGAGGTGTGAATATCCTTGGTGAATATGGACACTCCTCCACCTTTAGTATTTCGATCCATGTTTGGTGGCTGAAATGTGTGGTAAGAGTTGTAGCCTGGTATTGCAGGGATGCTCTCTGGAGTCTTGAACCAGGTCTCAGTTACTGCACAGATATCAATGTTCTCCATTTCAGGAGTGCCTCAAGAGAGTGCATTTTGAGGTTTAGACTTCTAGCATTGAGTAGCATTACCTTCAGATTTTGCATGCTTGTAACTGTTATGTTGGTAGTTTTTGTCCTTTGATCTTTGCCGAAAAAAGGCACTATAAAGGTGGCAAGAGCCTTAGCCAGTAACCTGAATCCCAGGGGAGACAGGTGCAGACCATCTCTGGCAAAGCATCGTGGTCTGTCGATCATGTTATCCCAGGCAGACAGATACTGGATCCCCTTTGAATGACACCAGAAGCTTAGCCAATTGTTGAAGTCAATCATTTTGTCCTTATACTGTGTTATCATTCTGGGCGAAGGCAGGATGCTGCTCAGTGCTAGGGTCATACCTGCCTGGGCCACATGATCCCAGAGATCTTCCATGTCTCTTTTCATGTAGTCCAGGGAGGTACATCTCAAGTCATTCACTCCAACATGGACAATGACAGAGTCATATTTGTACTTGTTGTGGACTGACTTGATTGTATGCATTATGTGGCGGATCCTGGCACCAACAGGCAGCTAACTGTAATTTTCTCCTTGTTCAGCCTGGTGAGTGGGGCATCAGTGTGCTTGACTATAGAGTCACTATGACTAAAGTGTTGGGTATATTGTCTTGCCTTGGGGGCTGTTGTTGGGTGACACACTGGTGTTGTGAGCTATATGACACTTTGGTTGTGACTGGTGTTTGCATTTCATCTTCGGAGGTCCTTGTTGCTTGGGCAGGTTAATGTTAAGAGCCTCCACATATGTGGTTTAGTGTTGCTATGTGTGGGTGTTGGTGGTGTGGGTTTAGAAGGGCTATGTGTTGCCTGAGGCATATTGCGGGTGTTAACCTTCTCCTCTTGACTGTCTAGCACAATCTTGGGTGGATAGAGCTTTGCTTCCAGCTTGGCTATGTAAGTGCATCTCTTGCAGGTTATAGTGTTGGGTGGTAGGAGGTGAGGATTGTCTGTGTACATGAGGCAATTGCTGCATTGCCCCAGCATGCTCAGATTCACCATGTGAACAGGAGAAATCACCGGAAGCTGATCCTTGGATATGCCTGGTTTGGTGCTTTTTTTTTTGTAAAGTACAAGAGCTGTTTTCCCTTACCTTAGCAAGGTACTTTGCAATTATAGGCTGTTTAGTGCCTACAATTAATTTCTCCTTATTAACAAGAAGAGTTGAGTGCTTGTATCAGTTAAAGACTTCCTAGTGCTTTCCAGCAGGTTTTAAAGGAAGTGCTAGTCACAGGAATGCTTAAAGGTAAGATGAAAAAAATGGTTTATCCTAAACACTGCAGTGTGCACTAAAGGAGTTAGATTTGAAAGTAGGTAACTTAAGTTTTAACTGTCTAAAAGGTTAAGTTTTAGTGGAGAGCCATTATTTTTAAAACAGCAATACTGATTGAAAGGGGGTGGTCACTTTTGTATTCTGGTACTATGGAATACAGTAGGATGGCCCATAAATTTAAATAGTAGAAGGGGAGTGATTTCACAAACTGATAATTTTGTGCTTACTCACACAAGCCAGTAAAACAGAGAGGAAATGAGATATACGGTCAAATTAACATAAGGGGAAGGCAAATAGAAATATAGTGGTGTTTAAGAACACTACAGTAACCGGGTGGGGACAAAATTTTAGCCTGAATAACAAGAGACAGAGCTGTGGTCTCTTTTCAAGTTTTAATATGCAGTTAAAAGAAGAATACAAGTAAAACACAAGGTAAATGAAACAAATCACAGTATTCAAAATAGAGAAAGGCAATAAAGTAATACAACAAATAAAAAGCAAACTAACCTTTCCCTCGCAGCAAAGTGTAGCAGAGTCTGGGTGAGCCTTTCTAGTAAAGCTATGAAATGTTTTATTTTACCCCTTAAATAGAAGGTTTAGTTCCTAGCTCCACCCCCTCAGTTCACAGATGATTAACCTTAACTGACCTGTTCTATTGACTTGCACTAATTTCTGCATGACTCACAAGAGACAGAGCTGTGGTCTCTTTTCAAGTTGTAATATGCAGTTAAAAGCAGAATACAAGTAGAACACAAGGTAAATAAAATAAATCACAGTATTCAAAATATAAAAAGGCAGTAAAGTAATACAACAAATAAAAAGTAAACTAACCTTTCCCTCACAGCAAAGTGTAGCAGAGTCTGGGTGAGCCTTTCTAGTAAAGTACCATCAGAGTCAAAAGCAGCACAATATTTTCCAAAAATAATCAAAGCAACAAAATAAAACAGAACCATACTTTTTCTTACATAAGTAAAAGGAGCAGATGGATATACCACATGGCTTTTGCTTCATAACAGTGTCTAAAAACAATGGCATGATGAATGGTCATAGAGCAGTGTTCCATAAGCTGCTGTAGAACATTCTCTGTGTAATGTCCAGCAACAGCTCACACATGCACACACAGACACCACCTACTCCCTAGTTGACTGCATTGAGAATACAACCCCTAACTATCTAAAGACTATAGAATATAGTATCTAAAGCTTGAGCCACAACACAAGTCTGATTTTAACAGGACCACAGGTAAACTTATAGTAAATGACATCAGCAGGCCATGTAGGAGACAAGAGGTTATAGTCCTGCATGAAATGGATGTTTGTGCAAGTACCAAAACACTGTAAAACATCAGCATTGTCTGTTGAAGAGAAGAGAACAGTGTACCATAGGCTGTTGTAAAACATTCTGTGCAATGTCCAACAACAGCTCACCCCCATCCTGAAAAGTAGAATACAGGGAGAATAGAACCCCAACCTATCTAAGTACACAGACTACAGAACACACTACTTAATGCATGCACCACAGCACAAGCCTGACTTTAACAGGACTGCAGGTGAACATATAGTAGATGACATTAGCAGCCAGTGTGGGAGAACAGATGTTTGAGGGCTGCGTGTGCAAGCATCAGAAGACTGGAAAACATACCATTGGAAAAGTAATTGTGGGATACACAGTTCCACTCTTCTGTCTGGACCCATACACACACACACACACACACACACACACACACACACACACACACACACACACACTTGACTGCAGTGAGTATAGAACCCCTACCTATCTAAGGACACAGAACACAGTATTAAACACACACACACACACACACACACACACGCACACACACACACACACACACACACACACACACACACACACACACACACACACACACACACACACACACACCATACCTTTCAACCTCTTAGAGTAAGAAATCTGGACAAAGCCATAAAAAGTGGAACAAATAGGAACAATTTTGAAATATTGCTCTTACTAACTTAGAAAGCTGATAGAATAACAGGTTTTACATTAGCATAAATTTTCTGAAGGGTATGAAGTCTAAAACTCAAATGTGTCTCCTTCAAGATCACCCATGTCTATGTGATCCAGGATCTGGAACTTAAAACCAATGTGTCTTTTATGAAGAGAAAGGTGTTTGGCTAGTGCATTATTTTAAGTAAAGTTACTTTCAATTGCAAACACTACAAACAAAAAACTGGTATAGCAATGGGGGCTGCCATGGCTCCCAGCATAGCTAACATAGCCCTGGGCAAATGGGAGGAGGACTTTGTGTTAAACAACACAGACTACATGCAGCATATCACATGCTATTTACGTTTTATTGACAATGTCTTTATTGTGTGGGAAGGTGACACCTTGCAGCTTGAAGGAGACATCCAGAATATTCTGGAGAAACATGAACTCATGTGGCAATTAAAGCTGAACTCTTTTAGAAAGCCTGGACTAAACTACTACTGTTCAATTAAAAGTGCACTGGAACTTAGAAAATTGCCACATTGTTTACATGACTAATTGAATTTTATTTTATTTTTTTCTACAAATTGGTTTTAAATACCATTTTAAGTCATTTGAAATTTAAGTGTATATTTTGTTTCCATCATCATACATATATATTTTTTTATTTTTATTTTTTTCTGGTTCTCTTTTTCCACTTTATTCAAAATGATGGTAATAACAATACTAACTAATTATACAATTATATAGGTTTTTAGGGTTCTTGTACACAGACCTGAAGAAGTCTAGAAGGACAAAAGCGATCTTTGTTAACAATAGGTTATGAAAATAGAAACTGATTTTTACATGAAAAATGTATATGTATATATTTATATATAATTTTTGATCGCAAAATGAACTAAGGTTGATATATTTCCAGCCATGTAGTATATTGCCTTGTATAAAATCACAGACTTAATAATCTACTTAATAATTTGGTTAAATAAGATGTACCATTAAAGTACATTAGGGCTATATATTATTATGACAGCTACTAGGTAGCGCAGGACCAGCTCGAATGTCACACTGATGGGGAAAGGGATGTGAATTTAACATGTGCACCAATAAAGCTTTGTTTTACAGCACAATAAACCACTCCCATGCCTGATAAAAAGTATATATATATATATATTTAGAAAGCTTGTGATTACCTTCAGATTTTGCATGCTTGTAACTGTTATGTTGGTAGTTTTTGTCCTTTGAACTTTGCCGAAAAAAGGCACTATAAAGGTGGCAAGAGCCTTAGACAGTAACCTGAATCCCAGGGGAGACAGGTGCAGACCATCTCTGGCAAAGCATCGTGGTCTGTCGATCATGTTATCCCAGGCAGACAGATACTGGATCCCCTTTGAATGACACCAGAAGCTTAGCCAATTGTTGAAGTCAATCATTTTGTCCTTATACTGTGTTATCATTCTGGGCGAAGGCAGGATGCTGCTCAGTGCTAGGGTCATACCTGCCTGGGCCACATGATCCCAGAGATCTTCCATGTCTCTTTTCATGTAGTCCAGGGAGGTACATCTCAAGTCATTCACTCCAACATGGACAATGACAGAGTCATATTTGTACTTGTTGTGGACTGACTTGATTGTATGCATTATGTGGCGGATCCTGGCACCAACAGGCAGCTAACTGTAATTTTCTCCTTGTTCAGCCTGGTGAGTGGGGCATCAGTGTGCTTGACTATAGAGTCACTATGACTAAAGTGTTGGGTATATTGTCTTGCCTTGGGGGCTGTTGTTGGGTGACACACTGGTGTTGTGAGCTATATGACACTTTGGTTGTGACTGGTGTTTGCATTTCATCTTCGGAGGTCCTTGTTGCTTGGGCAGGTTAATGTTAAGAGCCTCCACATATGTGGTTTAGTGTTGCTATGTGTGGGTGTTGGTGGTGTGGGTTTAGAAGGGCTATGTGTTGCCTGAGGCATATTGCGGGTGTTAACCTTCTCCTCTTGACTGTCTAGCACAATCTTGGGTGGATAGAGCTTTGCTTCCAGCTTGGCTATGTAAGTGCATCTCTTGCAGGTTATAGTGTTGGGTGGTAGGAGGTGAGGATTGTCTGTGTACATGAGGCAATTGCTGCATTGCCCCAGCATGCTCAGATTCACCATGTGAACAGGAGAAATCACCGGAAGCTGATCCTTGGATATGCCTGGTTTGGTGCTTTTTTTTTTTTTTTTGTAAAGTACAAGAGCTGTTTTCCCTTACCTTAGCAAGGTACTTTGCAATTATAGGCTGTTTAGTGCCTACAATTAATTTCTCCTTATTAACAAGAAGAGTTGAGTGCTTGTATCAGTTAAAGACTTCCTAGTGCTTTCCAGCAGGTTTTAAAGGAAGTGCTAGTCACAGGAATGCTTAAAGGTAAGATGAAAAAAATGGTTTATCCTAAACACTGCAGTGTGCACTAAAGGAGTTAGATTTGAAAGTAGGTAACTTAAGTTTTAACTGTCTAAAAGGTTAAGTTTTAGTGGAGAGCCATTATTTTTAAAACAGCAATACTGATTGAAAGGGGTGGTCACTTTTGTATTCTGGTACTATGGAATACAGTAGGATGGCCCATAAATTTAAATAGTAGAAGGGGAGTGATTTCACAAACTGATAATTTTGTGCTTACTCACACAAGCCAGTAAAACAGAGAGGAAATGAGATATACGGTCAAATTAACATAAGGGGAAGGCAAATAGAAATATAGTGGTGTTTAAGAACACTACAGTAACCGGGTGGGGACAAAATTTTAGCCTGAATAACAAGAGACAGAGCTGTGGTCTCTTTTCAAGTTTTAATATGCAGTTAAAAGAAGAATACAAGTAAAACACAAGGTAAATGAAACAAATCACAGTATTCAAAATAGAGAAAGGCAATAAAGTAATACAACAAATAAAAAGCAAACTAACCTTTCCCTCGCAGCAAAGTGTAGCAGAGTCTGGGTGAGCCTTTCTAGTAAAGCTATGAAATGTTTTATTTTACCCCTTAAATAGAAGGTTTAGTTCCTAGCTCCACCCCCTCAGTTCACAGATGATTAACCTTAACTGACCTGTTCTATTGACCTGTACTAATTTCTGCCTGACTCACAAGAGACAGAACTGTGGTCTCTTCTCAAGTTTTAATACGCAGTTAAAAGCAGAATACAAGTAGAACACAAGGTAAATAAAATAAATCACAGTATTCAAAATATAAAAAGGCAGTAAAGTAATACAACAAATAAAAAGTAAACTAACCTTTCCCTCACAGCAAAGTGTAGCAGAGTCTGGGTGAGCCTTTCTAGTAAAATACCATCAGAGTCAAAAGCAGCACAATATTTTCCAAAAATAATCATAGCAACAAAATAAAACAGAACCATAATTTTTCTTACATAAGTAAAATGAGCAGATTGATATACTGCAGGGCTTTTGCTTCATAACAGTGTCTAAAAACAATATCATGATGAATGGTCATAGAACAGTGTTCCATAAGCTGCTGTAAAAATTTCTCTGTGTAATGTCCAGCAACAGCTCACACATGCACACACAGACACCACCTACTCCCCAGTTGACTGCATTGAGAATAACCCCCTACCTATCTAAAGACTATAGAATATAGTATGTAAAGCTTGAGCCACAGCACAAGTCTGATTTTAACAGGACCACAGGTGAACTTATAGTAAATGACATCAGCAGGCCATGTGGGAGACAAGAGGTTATAGGCCTGCATGAAATGGATGTTTGTGCAAGTACCAAAACACTGCAAAAAATCAGCATTGTCTGTTAAAAAGAAGAGAACAGTGTCCCATAGGCTGTTGTAAAACATTCTGTGCAATGTCCAACAACAGCTCACCCCCATCCTGAAAAGTAGAATACAGGGAGAATAGAACCCCAACCTATCTAAGTACACAGACTACAGAACACACTACTTAATGCATGCACCACAGCACAAGCCTGACTTTAACAGGACTGCAGGTGAACATATAGTAGATGACATTAGCAGCCAGTGTGGGAGAACAGATGTTTGAGGGCTGCGTGTGCAAGCATCAGAAGACTGGAAAACATACCATTGGAAAAGTAATTGTGGGATACACAGTTCCACTCTTCTGTCTGGACCCATACACACACACACACACACACACACACACACACACACACACACACACACTTGACTGCAGTGAGTATAGAACCCCTACCTATCTAAGGACAAAGAACATAGTATTAAACATACACACACACACACACACACACACACACACACACACACACACACACACACACACACACGCACACATCATACCTTTCAACCTCTTATAGTAAGAAATCTGGACAAAGCCATAAAAAGTGGAACAAATAGGGACAATTTTGAAATATTGTTCTTACTAACTTAGAAAGCTGATAGAATAACAGGTTTTACATTCGCATGAATTTTCTGAAGGGTATGAAGTCTAAAACTCAAATGTGTCTCCTTCAAGATCATCCATGTATATGTGATCCAGGATCTGGAACTTAAAACCAATGTGTCTTTTATGAAGAGAAAGGTGTTTGGCTAGTGCATTATTTTAAGTAAAGTTACTTTCAATTGCAAACACTACAAACAAAAAAGTGGTATAGCGATGGGGGCTGCCATGGCTCCCAGCATAGCTAACATAGCCCTGGGCAAATGGGAGGAGGACTTTGTGTTAAACAACACAGACTACATGCAGCATATCACATGCTATTTACGTTTTATTGACAATGTCTTTATTGTGTGGGAAGGTGACACCTTGCAGCTTGAAGGAGACATCCAGAATATTCTGGAGAAACATGAACTCATGTGGCAATTAAAGCTGAACTCTTTTAGAAAGCCTGGACTAAACTACTACTGTTCAATTAAAAGTGCACTGGAACTTAGAAAATTGCCACATTGTTTACATGACTAATTGAATTTTATTTTATTTTTTTCTACAAATTGGTTTTAAATACCATTTTAAGTCATTTGAAATTTAAGTGTATATTTTGTTTCCATCATCATACATATATATTTTTTTATTTTTATTTTTTTTCTGGTTCTCTTTTTTCCACTTTATTCAAAATGATGGTAATAACAATACTAACTAATTATACAATTATATAGGTTTTTAGGGTTCTTGTACACAGACCTGAAGAAGTCTAGAAGGACAAAAGCGATCTTTGTTAACAATAGGTTATGAAAATAGAAACTGATTTTTACATGAAAAATGTATATGTATATATTTATATATAATTTTTGATCGCAAAATGAACTAAGGTTGATATATTTCCAGCCATGTAGTATATTGCCTTGTATAAAATCACAGACTTAATAATCTACTTAATAATTTGGTTAAATAAGATGTACCATTAAAGTACATTAGGGCTATATATTATTATGACAGCTACTAGGTAGCGCAGGACCAGCTCGAATGTCACACTGATGGGGAAAGGGATGTGAATTTTACATGTGCACCAATAAAGCTTTGTTTTACAGCACAATAAACCACTCCCATGCCTGATAAAAAGTATATATATATATATATTTAGAAAGCTTGTGAGGAAATTATTACTCTATTTTTGTTTTACTTGGATCGCTTGTCTGTGTGCTTAATACAGGATTTTCAACTGGAAACAGACTGCCTGCCATGCTTGGATTACTTTCGAATACTTAGTAATGCAGTAGAATTATATATTTTTTATTATTACTTTTTGACTTGACGAGTTTACGTTCTCTACTTCTACTACTATTGTCTGATCTGATTAATATACAGTGATTAACTAGAAATATATGGACTGAAAATCTTCCACACAGATAAGTTTCTTACAATGTTTTGTTTTTAGAGCCACTACACTTTAGTGGGTTGTTTTGAGACTTCGGGGATACCACGGAGATTACTTGTTTAATATTATTAAAAGAATACACTCTAGGTTCAGGACTTACCTTGCAAATGCAGCAAATTGACAAACATTTAGTTCAGGGCTGATTCTGTCTGATGCAAGCAGTACACAGCCAGTGTATGGCTAGGTAAAGGATGTGTGAGTTGCCTGGCATCAATTTTAATATATGTAGGTGAGTACGAGATAGATATTCGGTCCTAGGTGATTAGTGAATGCACTCTATGTTGTCTCTTAGCCAAAGCAAGGGCATACTAAGCATGCCTACATTGGCCTACAGGAACAGCAGCTGGTGGCTCCTCCTCCGAGTCCTCCTCTGACTGTGGCTGTGGTGACCTAGGCTTTGGTGGGGGAGATGTGTGGCCCTTCCCATTGCTGATCCTGCTGCAGCTGTTTCTGCAGGGTCACATTGTGGAGCATAGCACTTACTGTGAATATCTGTGTACTTGTGCATGGATTATACTACAGGGCTTCACCAGAAATATCTAGGCACTGGAACTGTGAGTTTAGCAGCCCAAACACACTCTATGATGTTTTAGTTTAAGTGTGTGCCACATTATGGCATTCATCCATGGGTGTGTGTTTGCACATCTGATGGGTGCCACCATCCATGGCTCCAGGGCATAGCCAGCATCACTGTTAAATGGCCCTGTGGAATGTCCCTTCTTGCAAACATCTGGTATAGCTGTGATGTGTGCCAGATATGGGAGTCATGATAACTGCCAGGACTGCCAGCACACACATTCAAGATAACTGCTTGGGCATTACACATGACTTGGCAGTTGGAGTGGTATCCCTTGCGGTTAATGTCGATTCTATCCTGTTCACCAGATGGTGCCTTAATGTATACATGAGTGCAGCCTATGGCACCCGGCACTTCAATAATGCACTACATTGTAGAAGTGTTGCATATTGCTGTCCCTCTCCTCAGAAGAAGGGGGGAAATATGTGTGCTCACTGGCATGTAAGAGTATCGCATCCATGAACTAGTGGAGGATCCTAGATGCTGATGCCTATGATACACCTATCATGTCACCAGTTAGTCTTTGAAAAGTACTGGTTACTAATATTCTAAGGGCTACATGTACCTTAGTTTCCACTGTGATGGGTTCCCCTCGGTTGGCTCTGGCTCTAAGTTGAGGGTGGTGGAGCTCACAGAGTGTTTTTAATGTGTCCCTGTCCACCCTGTCCTGCTCATGTAGCACCTGGAAAGTTACCCTGGGCCTGAACTCTCTTCTCCTACTTGGCCTAGGCCTATTGTCACTAGCACCAACAGCATTGGCTTCAGCCTGTAGCACATGCAGATGTAGAATGGCTGCAGCAGCCCCTATTATTATCTCAGTTAAAATTTTCTTGTCTCTATTCCAATGGTATTGAAGTATTGAGGAAAAACAAGAATGTAGGCTACATGGATACTTTATACATTTGTTGAATTGGTCCACCATGTGGGATTGGCTAATTAACATGCAATTCACCAACTTCGGCTGTAATTAGCATGAATTTTACACCTGCTGAGTGCTTAGTGATGTGTTATATGCACCTTCATGCAGCTCCGCATATTGTTACATAAATAAGGTAAGCACAAGCAAAATTAATATTTGTGTCTCTGTTTTCCTGATATCATCCAAACATGGAACATAAAAGTGAAGATAAGGTTGCACATCCTATACTTGAACAAATAACCATCAAGACTGTAGCCCTTCACATACACATGCTAACACAGGAATAATTATATAGCAAGCACACTAAAACCTTTCATTACTCCTTTTCCCATGGGTGCACTAAGCACAACAT
The DNA here is from genome assembly GCF_019279795.1 of Protopterus annectens. Taxonomy (NCBI): domain Eukaryota; kingdom Metazoa; phylum Chordata; order Ceratodontiformes; family Protopteridae; genus Protopterus; species Protopterus annectens. The sequence continues at coordinate 125,816,457 of NC_056741.1, forward strand.
TGCACAAACATGGTAAAAAAAATGTAGCCTGACACACCTCCTTGATGTCATCACTCACTGCTGACATCCTTTGGAAACAAAAATATTGTGGAAGTGCCTACACAAAGTGAACATCTACATGGTTACTTTATTTTGTGAGTCAACAAGTGTACTGAGTTTTGAGCTCATTTGCATCTTCAACATGCTGACAGTCTGGAATCTACATGGTTAGTAACCGTGCAAGCAGGGAAACTGCATGGGAGCACAATTTTGCAAACACAAGGCAGATTATTACTTTGCTTATATATGTGATGCAGTACTTTAGAATACTGTAAAACACATGAAACAAACATTTTAAGCAGCCTGCATTATGTACAAGTTTATTCTTCATTTGAGGGTTGAGGAGCAAAGGTGCATTTATGTCATAGTAGTTTTTGGTGACTGATTTTCTAGCATTCACAGTGCATACTTCAGGGATAATATGTGTGGTGTTACATGTCAGGGTCAGTTCTGTACATATTTAACAACTTTTACTTGCTCTTGTCACTGTGTAGACTCCCATATTCAGAAATTTTCTGAATACACGGCCAACACGAACATGGAGTCTACACGGTTTCACTACAGGTTGTTGGATCACTCCACCATGTTGGTTTGCTTCAGCAGCATAAAATTCAGCTAATTATTCTGAAATTTCCATGCCACAAAAGTTTCCATGTCTGTACCTGACTGCCCACCACTGCACAGCATTTACTGAATCTAAAACTTGACGCAGCCTTGTATTCTGATCTGCTAGACAAAGTATTGCCTTCTGTCTTCCCATTATGCTCTTTTAAAGTTGTAGCTTAACTGTAAGTCTGTGAACTTGTGTTCATTTTTTTATTAGTTTTTCTAGAGTTAGAATAACTTCCTCTTCCAAAAACAATGATACAACTTATTTTATGTCTCTCCTACAAAGAATAGTAATGGACAAAACTGTTCTTCTATTTTAGTTGTTTCACTGTTAGTAGAATCCTCTTAATAGTTCCCCTTTCCTCTAGCTTTCTGTTATCCTTGAACAGAAATGGGTTTAGAACTAGGCATTGTCTTACCCACCTTACTGTCAGTGCTTACTACAATTTATTTACTCTGACATTCCTCACATAATGCCCTTCCCCTTCTACTTAGTCCTCTCTTAACACTTTTTGTAAATCTCTTTTCAAACAACTGTCCTGTGCTGACTGTTACTTCAGAGTTTTCTATCACTTCACCTTCAATTCCTTTTCTGAAATCTCTTACAGTACTGAGTTACTTTTGTTCTAGCACTGGTGCAGGTTTCGGAAAACACAGAGTATCATTTTTATCATTTAATCTTAGCAAGATCGGTTTCCCTTTTGTAGCTTCTGTGCTAATTCCCTTCCACTGGTATTGGGTTTTGATCTCTGCAAGAGTGCCACCGTCTTGCTGTCTCTCAAATCCTTATACTGATTGTGCATATCAAATGTTCATTTTACCACCGTCTTGTTATTTGTATCAGCCTGTCGGGCTCCATCTCTAGATTCTCCCTCCTCCCACATTGTTCATAGTACCAGAAAATGGGAAAAATGTCCTCCTAGCATACCATCTTAATAGCTACCAGTACAGGATGCATATGTTTTTCTTAAACCGTTTCAGTGTTTGCAGTGTGAGAAGATATTCCTTTCATCACCATGACTGATTTTCATGTCCACCATTTGATTGTTGCTAAACTTATGCTTACATACCAGAGGACCTTTGAGAAGGGTAAACATACTTCCAAAATCAAGCAAAGCTTGATCATATCTTTGCTGTAACTCTATTGCATAATGCTGGCTCAGTCATCCAAGTTGCAGTTAAATCACGTTCCATACGAGCAGTTTATTTAAACCATGCACAATTAGTTTTCACATCCCTTCTCCTGGTATTCTTTTATGTACTAGTGGAACAGAATCTGGCTATGTGGCTCCTCACTCCGCATTCAAAACAAATTAAACCATTACTTCCTACTTTTTGTTTCACAGGAAATTGGACATTCCTTATTGTAGCTACAGACAATTTACTTTTGAACAATGTATGGTTAAATAACATGTTCTGTTAAAGTTAATCACAGAATTATTGAGGTCAATTTGCAATACCCATTTTCTAAAATTACTAGGTAATGCTCTTTTAATTCTGTGCAGTGATAGAATATATAGAATATCTAATATTTTCATTTTATTGTTATTACCAGGGGTTAACCACTTTTTTCCACATGTATTAATTCATGTATCTGAGCTCTTACTGTTTTGTCAGTATTAAAATCATAGCCTGAATATTTCAGAGGCTATCCCAGCCCCAGCCAACACTTTTTTTTTTTCTTGTTATTATTTTCAACATCAGTTTAGTCTGACCTCGCCACACTGATATAAGTCTTAAATGCTTTCCCTTTCAGAATGCATTTTGGTCTGTTATGATTTGTTTTAGTTTACTTGTGTGGCATATCTCTCAGATACTAAATATGACTCTAGATCATTTTTACTACTTACTTTTTTTGTTTGCAGGTCTGGTGCTGGGAGAAGCAAGTACACTGATCAGCTCCATTACTTGCAAAGTTACACTGGCAGCAGATCAGTTTCCATGTTAGATTTCACTTAGGATTTTAATAAATCCTCCATGGTTGTGGTTAACAAAGAAATATATTACAAAACAAACTTTTTTTAGATAGTAAGCACACCAGCAAATTCTCTCTAGTAACAAACATAGTAGGGAATATTCAACTCAAATAACTCACCCACTTCGCAACACAGAGATCTTTTTTTGGCTTTTCCCGGTTAGGGGTCACCACAGCAGATCACCTGTCTGCACATGATTGGTAGTGGAGTTTTACGGTATCAAGTTGCCAGCCCGGCACCCAACCTTCCACAGAAGGCATACACACACACTCACACCTAGGACCAATTTAGAGTGCCCAATCCACCTACAGCATGTCTTTGGGATGTGGGAGCAAACCCACACAACCATAGGGAAGACATGCAGACTCCGCACAGAAAGCACCCCAACCAAGGATTGAACGGGAGAACCTCTTGCTGTAAGGTGGGAATGCTAACTGCTGCACCACCATGGCCACCCTAACAAGTGTATATTAGCAGATCCCATGCCGAAATGCCCCATAGACTACCAGTGTAAATTTTGAAAGACACTAGAAGCAGAATTAAAACAAAAAATAGTTTATTTGTATAATCAAAGTGGAAATGAAATGAAAACAGAGCCAACTCAGCTTTCCAAAACATATAAAAATATAGGTAAATTACTTACTCATGTTTAATGTCTATACAAGTATTTCACCATTTATGCAAACTAATAACAACATTCCAGAAATTTCAGCTGCAGGTCTTCCCAAAACTTTCTTCAGCTCCACCAAGCAAAATCTTCATCTAAATTTTTCTAAAGCTAAATCCACAATGGGATCCAGCTGGGCCCTCTAACTAAATGAATTGTTGGTCTGAACTCATTCTGACCATGATGGGCTGTGAGAAGTTTGTAGGTACACAGCATACAAATTAATTTAGACACTTTTAAAGACACACTTACAACACAATATCTAGACACACACACACACACACACACACACACACACACACACACACACACATATAGCTATATATCAATATACTTATTTATTTAACATTTGCTTACCAGGAAAGTCCAACTTGGAACAACCCAATTTTCAGCAGAGGCCCAGGGAGAAACACTCCAGACACAAGTCTTCGTAATGTGGGAGGAAACTCAAAAGAAAGCAGGGAGGACATGAAGACTCCACACAGAAGGCACCCCAGCTGAGAATCGAACCAGAGAACTTCTTTCTGTGAGTGATAATGCAAACCACTGCACCACTGCACTGTCTATCTATATAGCTAGCTAGATATAGATAGATACATAGATATATAAAACTACAGAAAACAGTATTGGTGCAGGGGGCTGTCCCATCTTATTGAGACATGTTCTCTCCATACTCTTATACTTGCATCTTAATAGATGCCAACTCCAAATTCACATTACTCTCGGGAAAAGGAGGCACTTCCAAATTCCAATTGTTATGTGAGCTACTGAAATACCTACTAATCAACAAAATCTCTCCCAGGAGGTTTCTGTTGACCACTGGGGACATCAACATCAATTAAAAGATATAATCAGGGATATATATATATATATATATATATATATATATATATATATATATATATATATATTTTTTTAATTAGTTTATTTATTTTATATTTGTTTACTAGGAAAGTCCAACTGGAACGAGGTCCATTTACAGTGGAGGCCAGGGGAGAAAAGAAAAAGTCAGGACATTCTGCAAAAATCTGCACAGTTGAGAGGTAGCTGTGTGTGTGTGTGTGTGTGTGTGTGTGTGTGTGTGTGTGTGTGTGTGTGTGTGTGTGTGTTTGTGCATGTGTGTGTGTGTGTGTGTGTGTGTGGAAAATGCATGTTAACAGAAACCGTTATTCTATCAAGTTTATAAGTTTATAAGAGCAATATTTAAAGTCTGTCCCTATTTTTGTTCCTTTGTTTTCCTTTGTTTGTGGCTCCATTCAGATCTCTTGTGGTAAGACTTTAAGAGGTATGAGAGAAATGGAAACCTTTCAGTAGATGGTGGTGCTGCCAGGGGATTGCTTAATAACACTTAGTGTGTGTGTGGAATGCATGGCAACAGAAATCTTGTTATTCTAGCAAGTTTCTAAGTTTATAAGAGCAATATTTAAAGTCCATCATTCGATCACTCATAGTGTGTGTGTGTGTGTGTGTGTGTGTGTGTGTGTGTGTGTGTGTGTGTGTGTGTGTGTGTGTGTGTGTGTGTGTGTGTGTGCGTGATGCGGCATAGTGGCCATTATTTTCCAAAGCTACAGAGAGCCACTGCAGAGGGGTGGAAGAGCCACATGCGGCTTCAGAGCTGTAGGTTGCAGACCCCTGAGTTAGGGGGATGTGGAGGGTGCAGCTCCCCACTTGGATGGTTTTAATTATGCTTTGGTGATTTAGATTTTAGTTTTGAACAACTGCCTTGTTTTCCAAAGTGAAATTTCTGTGATGTGACGTTTCAAAAAAGTGAAAGTTCAGCATACTCGTCTCATATTTGTAAAGTTCGTCGAAGTAGGATTTCCATGATGTAAAGTAGACCCATATATATGTGTATACATATATATATATATATATATATATATATATATATATATATATATATATATATATATATATATATATATATATATATATATAGACACACACACACACACACAGACACATATATATATATATATATATATATATATATATATATATATATATATATATATATATATATATTTTCCCCAAACAGAAAAACTAATCCAATGCCAAAAATTTATTCCCAATTATTGTGAGCCTCAGATACCTCAGCTATGTAGACAAAAACAGCATGGCTGTGCTTCATTGGAGGGGAATGATGCCAACTGCCACTCCTGCTGCATTCCACTTGTCGGCAAGTAATTCTACTGCTGAATGATCAGTGGGAGAGATACCAGTTACACTACAGTTGAACTGCAGTATAGATGATGCCTTTGACTCTGACTAGTTATGTTTTCTATGCATTTGGATCTGAATTTGGGAAGATTATTTTCTGGCTTGCATAGCGGTTGAAGCATACCCCTCAGTTGTCCAGAATTTCACAGATTATCCAGATTTTTGCCTCATATATTTGATTTGTTCCTCTCAAAATATGTGGCTTTCTGCAAATCACTGAGGACTAAAGTCATAAAATAATGAGACATTTAAATTTGAAACTTCATAGCCTTCAGAAAATACATGCTAATACACAACCTGCTATTCTATGACTGGCATTTAAAATCTCTCCTTGTCTTTGAGCCTTTGCCCCCCATTATTTTAGCTTTGTCCAGAATTCTTAATTAATAGGTTCACAAGAATGAGCTAAAGAAATAAGCATACCAATATAACATGTGACTAAAATAAAAAGTGTAAAAGCAGAAACTAGTTCAGAATGCAGAAGACGTTATATTTGTTCTACTGGCACCTCTAAATGCAGACACTGTACACATTGCTGATGTTTTATATTTCTTGGTGTTCTTACACATACATTTATAGATTAAATTACTCAGCAACAGCAGAAGTGTTTCTTCCTGGAAGCAGAAATTAATAGATTCTCACAGTCTGAAAGGAGGAAGTTCCACAGTACACTGTTTAAACGGCTTTCTAATTTCATAGGCATTTACTAGGCATGCAACACATAGGTCATTTGATGAAACTACCCTGATTTCCTCAGAACATTTTCTGGTTAAGGGACTTTCTCAGAATCATGCTATATGGAGACTGAGAGAATCAAACCCTGGACTATAGAAAGTAGTTCATTAACAGCTCACAACCATAATCCTCTGCATTAATTGTAAGAAAACTGGCGCTGTTAATTTCCCAGTACTATACTTCAAATATCATAACATTTTCTGATCTATGCTGATGGACATGAAGCCTGATTCATTTTCTCTCTGATTAATGTTCTTGACTGACATTGTACACATTTAAGACCTACAGAGAGTTGTCATATTTACAATCGCAATTACATATTCCACCTTCCTCCACTGACTAATCTCCACTGTCACTAAAAACAATTGCATAATGTTTGCTTCTCAGTGTTGATAGAAGTATATTTGAATTTTAAGGGAAATATGTGGTACAAGATAAATATGTTAATCAGGCCGTCATTTCAAATTATTATGCATGGACACTAAGTTGGATAAAGTTGTGCCATCCAGTTATAGTGCTGTCACATTTTTTTTACTATGTGTCATATTCTGTGCCACCTTCTATAAATAAATTTCCTCTGCTGCATATACCTATTGGAGAAGAAGCATCAGTTATGATCCACCAGATCAAACCTTGCTGATGTTTTTTTAAAATTACTTTTGTAGTGATGCAACCATAGCACAAGGTGGTTTTCCATTCAGAATTTTAAAACCACTAAAGTAATGCAAGTTAATTGTTAAAATGCAAGTTCATTGCTTAATATAGAAATAAGTTGTTGCATGTTTTATATTTAAATTATTTATTTATTTGTACATATCTTTGCATGCTTGCTTGTATCTATCTTGTTGTCTAGTGTTTCAGTGTCAGTTTTCAGAAATGACCATAGTCTCAGATGACTACACCTTTCCAGGACAGCAGTAATACCTTTATTTAATTTAGGACTGTTGATATTTATATATAACTATAAATGCAAGCATTCCTATTTAAATGACTGTTACCTATTAAACAGCATTCTAGTGCAAGAAATAGTAAAGGTTAACGAATTCCAGCAACTGTCTCATTTTCTGAATATACTGTTGCTCATAAAGTGAAAGAATGGAAAACTCACCTTCTTCAGGACTTTGTGACTTTTCTCCTGTGGTTTTCTCAGCCGATTCCTGATTAATTCCACAATAAGTGTCCTCACTTGCAAATTGAAGCCCTTGGTATGTCATGTCTCCTTCCATGGCCATCAACCTTATCAGAAAACAGATGAAGCCCAAGAAATGTTGAAAGGTTTAATCCTTTAATGTTTTCTTACCTTTGTCTAAGCTTATTAGATGCAGATATTTTTCTCTTTACTTTCTGTGGCTGAATTCAACAATGAAGCAATACAAGCTTAGCAATGCACTTATATAAGAACAAAGCGGAACTAATAGAAGAAAAGAAAAACAGAAGACATGAATCCCGGATAGTTCTAAAACAAAGCTACTAAATGGTCAAATTATCCTTGAAGTAGAAGGAACTGGTTAATGTACTGGCAGTTTAATTCCAAACAGTAGGAGGCTAATTAACTCATTTGCTTCCTGTGATCTTCTAAGCCAGAAAACCACTTGCTTCCTGAGAGCTTTTCTTTAACATTCCTTCCTGAAACACACATCATTTGATTTATAATATCTGGTAAAAGTTATGAGTTACAAAAATGTAAAATAGCATAGCTCTTTAGTAGATATAAAGGCTTATACAATGGTGTTAGTGTCAAAGGTCTCTCTGTCTATGTTGATTTTATACTAGAAAGAAAACATGTATTCTGCTTGCAAAAAACAAATACTAGTGTTATGGTAAAACAAAGTGTCATATCTCTTTAAATGTGCAAGATTTAGCCAATATAGCAATGAGGGAATTGTTCAGAGGTTATTAGGCTAGTTGCACTTGTAGACCATTTTAAGCCCAGCCAGTTTAACTTAATTAAAATCAAACCCTGTACTTCTTGTATGTGAGGTAAGCTCCTTAACAATTATTACAACCCCCAAGTCACTATTTGTTCAAGAACATTCCAGTGAATGTATGAAAAGAGGGATAGCATACTGCTGTTTTGTGATATTGCTGATTCTATGCAAATTATGCATATAATAATTTCATAATATTTCAGTACAATATTAAGCTATAAAACCATTTGTGGGGTTCCTATCACATGATCGAAAATTGTAAAAGGCGAACGTGTCTCGAGCGAACCCGACTGGTCGAAACGTTGCACGCGTAACACGGAAATCGTCGTAGGGAATATTTTCCATTTACTTCAATGCAGTGTGATCTCGGAGTAGTAATATTTAAGTAGCGGGTGTGGGGGGCACAGCTCCCAACATGGAGGGTGCAGGGGAGCTTGCCCCCTGCCTACAGCATTTAGGTAAGTATAGTCTTTTTATTTTTTTTTTTATTATATTTTCAAAATTTCAAACATCGCTCATATGGTGTCGACCATATGGTATTTGATGTTTGAAATTTTTGAAAATATAATATAGACCCCATTTGTGTTATATGACAAGTATCACTGGCAATATTTCAATATTTTGTATAAGCTGGCACTGTTTGTTCACCTGTGGGACACACAGCTTTTATGAAATGAAAGCAGTTATGAAAATACAGGCAGTAGCCATAACTGATTTATCAAAAAAGACAAAATGCAATGTAAGCAAATGGAGCTCATCTCCCCAGGCCTCCAGTGAAAATGTGTATTACCCAGCTGGACTTTCCCAGTAAACAAAGACAAATAAATAAATAAATATCTCAGAATGCCTTCAATCAAAGAGCCTCAATCCTCACCACTAACACCAGGGAGGGTGTCTCATATAAGAGGAAAGGATAACAAATACACACAGTAAAGTACAATTTCCCTTAAGTGTACACAGAGATCACAGTCAGTCTGGGGCTAGTTGCTCCCTTGCTCTCCAGGTCCCCAATAAGACTCCCCACTGGAACAGCTATAGGGTCCAGATCTCAGCCTAGCTGGCAAGCTAACCTCCAGTACCCTCTCTGTCCTACCAATGCTTCGTGTCCCTGCCCAGGTAGCTGACCCACCACACACACTTTGAGATAAGTATTTATACAACTTCACAGACACTCCTGGGAAATGCTGACATAGATTCTCCAGCAGTGCCCCTTTACTCAGACTATACATTAGTAATTTCTACCACCATCAGCTAATACTTATCAGCTACCCAAAGGCCCTTAAAAGGGTGTCCAATTATTACTGTGCAATATTACTATCCAATCAGTGATGTGACTATTCAGTCTAAGGATTATTAGAGTGGCTTATTACAATAAACTCTATAAATATGCAATGTGCTCTAGAGCTTACATATCTCTACACAAACAAGCCACAGGTAGGTTTTTTAAATATTTAATAATAAATAATGAAAACACAAGACAATACTACTACACCACAGTGATATCTAAGAGTTCAGAGATCACACAGAAACTTAAAACAATACAGTAGGAAAGTTCTGGTATAACAGAAAAACACTTGTCTAACTTTCTTCTAAGTTCCTAGCTATTACTACAAAAAAACATACTTCTAAGACACTACTTACATAAGACAACAGGCAGAGTACTGATAAGTGGGATATCAAGATCAAAATGCACATAGTCTCTCTCTGAACAACACTTTTTAAACTCACTAACAAACATCTTTGCTAGGCCCTCCCAGATTACATCATTTTGACACTTAGTCTGGAGTTCCCAGGCCAACAAACTGAATTATTTAGCAATCTAACACCTGCTCAGGAAACTACACCAATAAAAGACATTTCACATGTACACTCTAGCAATTATTCCTTAAGTTAAGACAATAGAAAGAATGTGTTCAGCCAGCCACTTCGGCACCACTATTTAGATAATTGTAACTTCAAAGAACATTTGAAATGCTTGGCTTAGTTTTCCTTACAGCAGATGGCAATGTTGCAACAATCTTGAAGTTCACATTTTCCAGTGTTTTCTTTCATTTAAGAACCAAGGCTGTATTTCACATTTATATTTACAAATGATAGAATTATGTATCAAATTCTATTTGACTAGGCTGGCAGCCTTCGCCCATCTTCCCCCAATCTTCACATCTCTTCCCCCCTGGAGAACTCAAGCTAGTTTTTCAATTGACCCTTGAAAAATGCTGCTTGAGAGGGTTAGGTCTATCTGAGGGTACCTCACCCCATTCCCTGTCTTGAGAGCCCATCTACATTGGCATTGCTAATCCCACTGTGGTGCTGCACTGACATATCATATGCTTGCAACCCAAGGCTCCATCTTAGTAACTTGACATTTTGCTGGCTGGCTCTGTTTAACTATATTAGGGGGTTGAGATCTGTCATAACAGTGACTTTTCTTCCATACAGATAAGGTTGAAGTTTTTGCAGTGCCACACTATGGCTAGACATTCCTTTTCTACAGCAGCATAGCATTCCTCCCTGGGTTGGAGCCTATGACTGAGATAAACCACTGGGTCCCCTTCCCCCTCTGAAGAAATCTGGCTAAGCATAGCCCCCACCCCATGGTTCGAAGCATCCACCTGCACAACACATTCTTTGCTGTAATCTGGACTGACTAACACAGGGGGTCTTCCCAAAGCTTCTTTAAGCTTCTGAAATGCCTGCTCACATGCTGAGGTCCACACTACCTTATCTGTCCTGTTCTTCCTTGTCAGGTCTGTGAGAGTAGCAGCTATGGTACTATAACTGCGGACAAACTTTCTGTAGTACCCTGCTGTCCCTAAGAATGGCCTCATCTGCTTTTTGGTAACAGGTGCAGGCCATGCCTGAATAGCTTTCACTTTGGCAGGTTCTGGCCTTATCTTACCACTCCCCATTCTATGTCCTAGGTAGGAGACCTCTGCCATACCCACCTGACATTTGCTTGGCTTAATGGTCAGCCCTGCCCTCTGCAGTCTGTCCAGCACCTCCTTGACATGCTGAAGGTGCTCTGAACAGGAATGGCTGTAGATGACAATATCATCTAGGTAAGCAAGGGCAAACCCTCCTGCTCCTGCTAGGATATTATCTACCAGCCTCTGGAAAGTCACTGCGGCATTCTTCATCCCAAAAGTCATCTTTGTGAACTAATATAAGCCAAAAGGAGTCACAAAGGCTGACTTCTCTCTAGCACTGGGAGTCAAGGGCACCTGCCAGTAACCATTGGTAAGATCAATGGTTGTAAGATACTTAGCCCCACCCAGCTGCTCTAAGGCCTCATCTGTCCTAGGCATGGGGTAAGCATCCAACTCTGTGTGACTATTTAATTGTCTGTAGTCCACACAGAACCTGGTGCTGCCATCCTTCTTTGGCACCAGCACTAGTGGCAAGGCTCAGGGACTGTTGGACTCTAGAATCACCCCTAATTCCAACATCTCTGGTATCTCTTCCCTCAGAGTCTGTTTGACTCTCTCAGGCACCATATATGCAGCCTGCCTAATAGGCCTTTGGGGTCCTGTATCCACCTGGTGCTGCACCAGGTGGGTGCACCCTGGTTTCCCAGTGAACACATCCCCAAATTCCTGCAACACTGCTCGGATTTCTCAAACCTGGGTAGGAGATAGATGCTGGGATATTGCTACCCCTTCCACCGAGGTGTCAGCCCGAGCCTCACTGAGGAGATCAGTCCCCAGATCTACCTTAGACTCATCCTGCAATCCACTGCAAATGCTCAGCACAAGGGCCTCCTTATCATGGTAAGGTTTCATCATGTTAACATGGTACAATTTGTGCCCCTGCTGTTTGCCTAGCACTTCTACCATGTAATTAACATCACTTACTTTTCTTTCCACCTTGTAGGGTCCCTCCCAAGCTGCTTGCAGCTTGTTGTGTCTGACAGGAATGAGAACCATTACCTGCTGCCCCACAGCATACTCTCTAGCTCAAGCATTTCTTTCATACCACACCTTTTTCTGTTGTTGGGCTTTTGCCAGGTTCTCCTGGGCCAAGCCCATGAGTTCCCTGAACCTTGTCCTGAGGTTTAGGATGTATGTCACAACAGCCTCCTTGTGAGACTCACACTCACCTTCCCACTCATCTCAAATTAAATCTAGAGGTCCCCTCACCCCATGCCCATACAGCAATTCAAAGGGTGAAAAACCTGTGGATTCCTGGGGAACTTCTCTGTAAGCAAACAACAGATGGGGCAAATATTTGTCCCACTCCATCTTAAACTGATCTGCAAATGCCTGTAGCATGGAATTGATTGTAGAGTTTATCCTCTCAACAAGACCATTAGTCTGGGGATGGTAGGGGGAGGTCTTCATGTGCTTCACCCCACAGGACTTCCAAAGACAGTCCAGCAGGTCTGACATAAAATTGGCACCTGGGTCAGTCAGTATTTCTTTTGGGAAACCTACCCTGCTGAAAATCTCTAACAAAGCATCTGCAACCTTCTCTGCCTCAATGGAGAACAAAGCCACTGCCTCAGGGTATCGTGTAGCATAATCCACTACCACTAGGATATACTTTTTCCCTGTGGAGCTTGGGGTACTCAGAGGATCCACAATATCCATAGCTACCCTCTGAAATGGCTCCTCAATCACAGGCAAAGGCATCAAAGGAGCTCTAACCTTGTCTCCTGCCTTGCCTACCCTTTGGCACTGCTCACAGGTCCTGTAGTACCCTATTACATCTCTGGAAATTCCAGGCCAATAGAAGTTTTACATAATATGCATCTTTGTAAATTTTATGCCCATATGACCTGCAAAGGGAATATCATGGGCTATGGCTAAAAGCACCAGACGGTAGGCTCTAGACACTACCAACTGCTGTACTCTCTCACCTTCTAGCCCTCCCTCAGGGGTCCACTTCCTGTATAGTAACCCTTTATCCCAGTATACAGATCCCCCCTTCCCTTGAGAATCAGGTGCCTCCCCAGCTACCTGCCTCAGGCCTTGCAATGTAGGATCTGAGAGCTGAGCCTGTCTCACCTTTCTCCTTGTGACCCTTCCCAGCTCCTCTTCCACTGGAAGTCTGGCATCCTCTGTCAGTGGTGCCTCACTGTCAGCCTGGGTATACTATTCACCTCTACCTTTGCAGTTATCCTGTCCAATGGAACATCAATACCCACAAGCAGCTGTGGCTCACATTCAGTTTCACTGCTACAGAGTAGCTTCCTCCCTGAAGTAACACCTCACCAGTCCTGGCTGCAAGTATGCAATCTGTCTGGGTCTCCCCCAGGCTACCACACCCACATGCTTGTCTCCTAGCCTCACTGAGTATAAATGCATAACTACATGGTACTGCCATATCCAAATCCTTCCCTCTCAGGACATCTGCAGGATGATAGTTCCATACCCCTGTTGTCTCAAGACAACCCACTATTGGCATTTTGTCTTTCCCACTTACTGGCTCCCTCGCCTTTGTTTCCCCACCTTGCCTCTGTGGACACATGTATGCCACATGGCCCCACCAGTTGGATTCAAAGCATTTCACCCTAGGTCCTGGATGTGTACCTGGATTAGTGGCTTCCCCCACTACTGGCAGATTCTGTTGGGGCAGTCTGTGCTGCCCACCATTGGTTCCTTTACACCCATGAGCAGTATGGGATTCCCCTTCCTGTGCTGGGTGGCTCTGCTGGCCAGGTAGAGGTCTCCCTTCGTCCCCAACTCATCTGAAGTAGCAGATTCCCTATCAGCTAATAGATCCTCATGTCCTCAGGCAAAGTGCTAAGGGCGTGTTCCCTCACCAAAAGGTCTGCCAGCCCTTCAAAAGTGGTGACCTGACATCCACTCACCCAGCTATGAAAATAAGTGCTCAGTTCAGCAGCGTATTCACATACATTTTCATCTGCCTTGCATCTATGTTCACAAAACTTTTTCCTATACATTTCAGGTGTTAGCTTAAAACATTCTAGCAGGCATTTTTACAGCAGTATAATCAAAACAGACAGAGTCAGGCATTTGTGATATACAAGTTACAGCTTTCCCATGGAGTAAGTGGGTCAGGAACCGCACCCAGAGCCTTTGGTCACATTATACTGTTTGCATACCCTTTCAAACATATGAATGAAACTATCAAAGTTATCCCCCTCCTTAAATTGCAGAAGAAATTTACTGACCTGTTGTGCTTTTGATGTCCAGTTACTCCCTTCCCCATTACCTCCATGACTCTGGCAAAGAGTCAGCATTTCCCTCTCATGCTTCCTCTGACACTCCTTTTCTTTGGCTTCTATCTCGAAATGCCTGGCCTCCAACTCAAGTCTCTAGCTCCAGCTGGATTTTAAATTCCACTGCAGTAAGGTTGAGCTGTCCATTCTCCAAGGATATTGTATTGCCACTGCCAGTCTGATTGTCCTTCACAGAAAGGTTGAGCTGTCCGTTCTCCGAAGATATTGTATCTCCACTGCCAGTCTAATTGTCCTACTGGATGTTGTTTTCTGATGCAGCTGTAACCAAGGCTGCAATCAGGTCTGCCTTAGTCAGGTTTCCATGCACCAGTCCCCTAGCCTGGCACATCTCCACCAGCTGGATCCTTGTCAGCTTTCCATACTGCTGTGCTGACATACTGCCTGCTCACCCTGACTAACTAAGCTAACAAAAGAAATAAAACAATTGTGATCTGAGCTCTGAGTATACACTGTGTGGCTGATTTAGAGTACAAAACACTTTCATAAATCACTTTACATAAGCTGCAGGATTCACTCTACCCACACCACTGCAAACCACAAGTGAGGATATCTTATCCCAACCACTACAACCAGAAATGTGAGGATATCTTATCCCACCACTGCCACCAGAAATGTGACGACTGTGCCCTGGCCCAGCAATCAAGGAGCCTCAATCCTCACCACTAACACCAGGGTGGGTGTCTCATATAAGAGGAAAGGATAACAAATACACACAGTAAAGTACAATTTCCCTTAAACTGCACACAGAGATCACAGTCAGTCTGGGGCTGGTTTCTGCCTTGCTCTCCAGGTCGCCAGTAAGACTCCCCACTGGCACAGCTATAGTGTCCAGATCTCAGCCTAGCTGGCAAGCTAACCTCCATAACCTTCTCTGTCCCACCAGTGTTTTGTGTCCCTGCCCAGGTAGCTGACACCCCACACACACTTTGAGATAAGTATTTATACAACTTCACAGACACTCCTGGGAAAGGCTGACACAGATTCTCCAGCCATGCCCCTTTACCCAGACTATACAATAGTACTTTCTGCCACCACCAGTTAATACTTATCAGCTACCCAAAGCCCCTTAAAAGGGTTTCCAATTATTACTGTGTAATATTATTATCCAATTGGCAATGTGACTATTCAGTCTAAGGCTTATTAGAGTGGCTTATTACAATAAAATCTATAAATATGCACTATACTCTAGAGCTTTCTTATCTCTACACAAACCAGCCACAGGTAGGTTTTTAAAATATTTTATAATAAATAATGAAAACACAAGACAATACTACTACACCAGAGTGATATCTATGAGTTCAAATATCACAAAGAAACTTAAAACAATACAGTAGGAAAATGTTGGTATTACAGAAAAAAACACTTGTCTTACTTCCTTCTAAGTTTTTAGCTATTACTACAAAAAACATACTTCTAAGACACTACTTGCATAAGACAACAGGCAGAGTGCTGATAAGTGGGATATCAAGATCAAATGCTCATAATCTCTCTCTGAACAATAGTTTTTAAACTCACTAACAAACATCTTTGCTAGGCCCTCACAGATTACATCATTTTTGACACTTGGGTTTTCCCAGTATACATATTACATAATTTTGACACATAGTCTGGAGATCTCAGGCCAACAAACTGCATTACTTAGCAATCTAACACCTGCTCAGGAAACTACAACAATAAACGACATTTCACATGTACGCTCAAGCAATTATTCCTTAAGTTAAGACAATAGAAAGAATGTGTTCAGCCAGCCACTTCAGCACCACTATTTAGATAATTGTAACTTCAAAGAACATTTGAAATGCTTGGCTTAGTTTTCCTTACAGCAGATGGCAATGTTGCAACAATCTTGAGGTTCACATTTTCCAGTGTTTTCTTTCATTTAAGAACACAAGCCTGTATTTTACATTTATATATACAAATGATAGAATTATGTATTAAATTCTATTTGACTAGGCTGGCAGCCTTCGCCCATCTTCCCCCAATCTTCACAGTAATATGTCCTATGTTTCTTAACCCATGCTGACCATTTCACTGTCATATTTAGGAAATCATGTCAGCTTGTAGATGCCTACGTTTTATGTATACACACCTTTACCAGGACTTCAGAAATTAGACTTTGAAAACAGTGATATGTATACTTGTTTCAGGAGTACAGGAAAGTTTCTTGTAAAAACAGGTGTAATTTTATAGGATACACAGGAATTTTGCTTTAGTGATGACTATACTGTTGTAGGAAACAATGAGTTAATCTTCCGGCCAGAAACAAATAACTCAGAGACTTCTTTGCAATTTAAATGAGCTTCTAGTTACAGCCTGGCCAGTGTATTGGATGTCTGACTTTGCAAGACTTGTGTTATTTACATGTGTGCCTGAGAGTGTGTGTGTATGTGTGTGTCCTAGTAAAACAGCCCTCAGTAGTTATTCTATAATTTGAACAAAACTAGGCAATGAATGCAGCTTAATAGCTTAATTTTGATACCCCAAAGAAAAATGGTAACAATAAATGCTCTAACGGTGCTTGCAAAACATGAAATTACAATAAAGAAGATGAAGAAAAAGAAATACTAACTCAAAAATGTGGAAATAAAGAAAACACATGGGATTAAAACAAACTCTTATGAAAACTAATTTATTTTGGAAGTGCTTTCACCTCACTCCAAAATAATAATAATAATAATAATAATAATAATAATAATAATAATAAAATAATAATAAAAATGAACACAAGACTTCATCAAACAGAATGTTATCTAATGTATTATTATTTTATACATAATTTCATCTCACTCAAAAAATTGAACATGACACTTTATCAGATGTACTATCACTTTACATACAAAACATACACATGACTAAAGTTTTATGATTTAAACTACTTTCCACAGTTGCAATATTTAACTTATTATGCTTTTTTTCTTAAATAACTTTTAAAAGGATCATTGAAATTCAGTCCAGGAAGAGAAGAGGTGTCAGGAAATATTTTGCCAACACAACTCTTTGCTAGCTAATTTTAACTTCCTATTCCCTCCTATGATATCATCGTTCACATACCTCAGTATTTAATAAAATCCATGTAGGCACAGTGTAGAGCCTACATGGAATGTATTCATGTACACAGCCATGGTCATGAGCTGAGGAACATGGATATTGAATCAGTGCAGAGAGAGGTTTAGTGGCTAACTGTGGCAACAGATGAGTCTGAGGCTCCCTACAATAATCCCTGCCACTACAGAAATGTTATGAAATGTGTCAAATGTTTAATATGTCATTTCAATGATGTGTTATGTTTCCCTGTTTTTTGTAATTTTTTTAACTGCATGTTTGCATGGCGCAGAGCCCAACAATGCCAAGCTGTGCTCACATATAGACAGCTGATACTTGCCAGACATCAAAAAATAGGAACTAGATGTAATCAATAATCATAATTACATTTATTTGTATTTTTCAATTTTTTTAATTGCCATTTGTGCAGCACGGTGTGGACGGCAGCAAAGCTGAGTGGAGCATATATATACACAGCCAGCACCTGCTAGACATCTGAAAATAAAAACCAGATGTAATTAATTATTTATTTAAAGATTTGTTTATGTGTGTTTCTGCAGAGTGGCGTGGTGCTCAGCAATGCTAACAGGTACCTCAGTAGTACATATGAAGGTACAATAATTTTGTTAATATCCAAATAGCTAACTGAGTAGAGTTACAGCTGTATGTGTAGTGGGTTGTGGGTATGAACATTTGTAATGTGTTGCACTGTTTTTCTATAATTTAATAATACAATTGTAAAATATGGCACTGCTGTGCTCTGATGAACTCTGCTCAATCATGCTAAGCACTGCATAAACCTGTTAATGGCTGCTAATGTTTACATGGTGCTAAGCTTTGCTGAAACCAAGGTTCTGAGACTTTTCACACCGCAGCTCTGCTGAGCTGGTTTGTGCACTGCTAAGCAATGCGGCACTTTTTTGAATGTTGCTCTATGATGGGGAAAGCAGCCTATATTAAGCACAATAGGCAGGAATTCTGCAGAATCCATTGGAGTTCAGGCAGAAGGAGGCGTGCCCAGTATGTCTTGGCCTTGGCAAAGAGGCAACGCATAGCAACTGCACTGGCTCAGTAGGAACCCTGGAAATGATACCTCTCTCTGACTCGCACATAAAATAAAAGGGATGCCTAACTTGACACTACCTGTTTTCTAACATGTATAGGGAGTGTAGTATGTGCATCCGACATAGGCAGCCCTGCAACACCACCTGAGGCATGATTGCCATGTTTTAAGCAATATAAAGCAGTGCTAAGTAGCTTTTACCAATATTTAGTATATGTAAACAAAATTGCCTGTGCTAACTAGCGCAACGTTGGGCAATGTTGAGCAATGTTGGGCAAGGTCGGGCAAAGTTGAGCAAAGTCAGGTAAGCATACTCATATTTGCTTTACTGTTCCTTAAGCAGTCTGGTCTGCCAAGCATGAAAATAAAAAGCAGTGATAGGGCTTGAACCCAGGACACTGTGCATTATAGTCACAGTACTGAACCACTAAGCCATGATAGCATTTCAGTGGCACAGACACAGCAGGACAATTGTACACTAATGCAAACACAAAGAAATGCTGTATCATGCCCCTAAAGAGGCATATGGGTAACCTCCCTCACAGGCCTATGCAGACAGAGAACATCAGGCCAGGCAGTGTGATGTGGGTTGTGTAGGCTATGAAGTTGCAATCTAATATACGTGGCATTGGACGCTAAGATCTGTAGTACAGTAGTATGCCTCAAGCCAGTACGATAGGCAACAGTACAGACTGAAATGATGTACCATACATAGCAGTGCAGGCATAGCAAATGTGTATAAGTGTCAGGTGAAACCCTCATCCTATGTACACCAACAGTAACAATCAGGTGTGCCCCCGGGTAGAAATGTACAAAGAATAGCTGTCCCCCCTGTATGTAGAAATGTTGATAAGTCTATGCAAAGTGTTTCATGGAAGCCCTGCAGGCACAGCATGATCCCTGTTGGTCTATGACACAAAGGTGAGCCCTGCTATAAAAATACAACTTGATTTTCCATACATAAATGTCTATATCGGGCGTCCTCACACACTCCAACAAATGTAGTGGATTTCATTCAGCATCACACTGAAAGGTCATACTGGGCATGCTCACACACTTAAATAAATGAAGCAAATGTCAGGCAACAACATACTGAAAGGTCATACTGGGCATGCTCACACAGGCTAAATACGGAGGTGATAATAAGGGATCTATGGACAAATGTGGATAGTAATCTCTACTTCCAGAAACACATTCACAAAGTGGTCAGAAAATCATGCTATGTGTTCACACAAACTGCCAAGGTCTGTGCATGTACGTCAAAGGAGGTTCCCACTACTCAGCAGTCATCAGACCCAGGAACCCTGCTTTCTCCAAGAACACATCTGTCATCCTTGCCAGAGTGTGCTGCTGCTTTCCAGACCTTAGGTCACATCTGTATGCTTGTGACAAGGCCAGCCACTGCATTGATCCCTGGCCTAGGTCACCCGTGTCACACACATTCATTACAGTTTCTACTGAATTGTGCAGAATTCATTGGAGTTCAGGCAGAAGGAGGCGTGCCCAGTATGTCTTGGCCTTGGCAAAGAGGCAACGCATAGCAACTGAACTGGCTCAGTAGGAACCCTGGAAATGATACCTCTCTCTGACTCGCACATAAAATAAAAGGGATGCCTAACTTGACACTACCTGTTTTCTAACATGTATAGGGAGTGTAGTATGTGCATCCGACATAGGCAGCCCTGCAACACCACCTGAGGCATGATTGCCATGTTTTAAGCAATATAAAGCAGTGCTAAGTAGCTTTTACCAATATTTAGTATATGTAAACAAAATTGCCTGTGCTAACTAGCGCAACGTCGGGCAATGTTGAGCAATGTTGGGCAAGGTCGGGCAAAGTTGAGCAAAGTCAGGTAAGCATGCTCATATTTGCTTTACTGTTCCTTAACCAGTCTGGTCTGCCCAGCATGAAAATAAAAAGCAGTGATAGGGCTTGAACCCAGGACACTGTGCATTATAGTCACAGTACTGAACCACTAAGCCATGATAGCATTTCAGTGGCACAGACACAGCAGGACAATTGTACACTAATGCAAACACAAAGAAATGCTGTATCATGCCCCTAAAGAGGCATATGGGTAACCTCCCCCACAGGCCTATGCAGACAGAGAACATCAGGCCAGGCAGTGTGATGTGGGTTGTGTAGGCTATGAAGTCGCAATCTAATATACGTGGCATTGGACGCTAAGATCTGTAGTACAGTAGTATGCCTCAAGCCAGTACGATAGGCAACAGTACAGACTGAAATGGTGTACCATACATAGCAGTGCAGGCATAGCAAATGTGTATAAGTGTCAGGTGAAACCCTCATCCTATGTACACCGACAGTAACAATCAGGTGTGCCCCCAGGTAGAAATGTACAAAGAATAGCTGTCCCCCCTGTATGTAGAAATGTTGATAAGTCTATGCAAAGTGTTTCATGGAAGCCCTGCAGGCACAGCATGATCCCTGTTGGTCTATGACACAAAGGTGAGGCTTGCTATAAAAATACAACTTGATTTTCCATACATAAATGTCTATATCGGGCGTCCTCACACACTCCAACAAATGTAGTGGATTTCATTCAGCATCACACTGAAAGGTCATACTGGGCATGCTCACACACTTAAATAAATGAAGCAAATGTCAGGCAACAACATACTGAAAGGTCATACTGGGCATGCTCACACACTTAGGCTAAATACGGAGGTGATAATAAGGGATCTATGGACAAATGTGGATAGTAATCTCTACTTCCAGAAACACATTCACAAAGTGGTCAGAAAATCATGCTATGTGTTCACACAAACTGCCAAGGTCTGTGCATGTACGTCAAAGGAGGTTCCCACTACTCAGCAGTCATCAGACCCAGGAACCCTGCTTTCTCCAAGAACACATCTGTCATCCTTGCCAGAGTGTGCTGCTGCTTTCCAGACCTTAGGTCACATCTGTATGCTTGTGACAAGGCCAGCCACTGCAGTGATCCCTGGCCTAGGTCACCCGTGTCACACACACTCATTACAGTTTCTACTGAATTGTGTAAGTGAGGGTTTATGGCTGAGGTATATGTCAGACCTGTTCAAATGCAGCAAAGTCGGTCAATGATGGCTATTCATTATAGGTGTACAACAACCTTTGTGGATATGCATACAGACCCCTTATTGCTTATATGATCCACCGAGTGATTTCAAAATACCTTTGGAAATGTGATTATCAAAGGAGAGATGACGTAACACTTGGTTGCATGTACACATCGGTACCTGTTCATCATGTTGGTGGCTACTACCTATGTGGTACTGTGGAGATACTATGTTCCGTAAAGGTGGATGACTATGCTTTGGTTGGCTTATAGCTTTACAGCATGGGTTTGACAACAGGTATCTGTCTGTATGATACCCTTGTGGAGGATGTGTGTGTCATCTGGAGAATGCATTATAGGCCACAGTATGCATTACCAGATGTGGACGGACATATCCCTACTGTGATTGCTTGCACCTAAGAGAGCTATATGCCAAACAGTAGTGGTCTCAGTAATGGGTGCAGGTGAATATCACTGGTTACTGGCATAGTATAGTACCTGAAGGATCCAGATGGTACTGTGTGTCCTACATCTGTGTGTCAGTTGTCAAGACATCATCTAATGATTGGTTATTGTCAGGCTGTTGAAGTTATGTATACTACCAGAATGCAAAACAATGACAGATAGTAACAGTATCACCCACAGCACAGTGTCAAACCATGTCATACACACATGTGTAGTCAAGTTCCAAAATGTGTGCAGTACAATGCATACTGGCCACCAATAGAAACTATGGAGTGTTAGTGTGTAATACAGGGAATGTCACCCTGCCCATGTGTCCACTATGCACGTACATGCAGACAGTTCACCTCCACCATGTTCACAAATTTACACCTGCAAATCTGTGCTACACACATCCCACACATACTGTCCACTCTCTAACACATGCTGCCAATACTACACACATCAGCCAAGTGGCACGTGGGTGGACAATACACTATTGGAACTAACCCTGGTGTAAACAATACTATATTGACAATCATGGATTTAATGCATCATGCCTGCTCAGCTACACCTTCAAGCATATCATTACACTCTTCTGCTGACAACATGCTAACATTGCTATACTGCTATAAAGTCACGCTGTGCATCAGTACCATGGTAGCCTGTTCCTGCATCAATGTTACAGATGACAGGAGGTGGCACAGGTTTCATCATATGCACAGGGTGTGTTGTTGGTTTGCCAGAGGCCTACAGTGAGCCATACAATCGACATGTATTTGTGTGTGTGTGTGTGTGTGTGTGTGTGTGTGTGTGTGTGTGTGTGTGTGTGTGTGTGTGTGTGTGTGTGTGTGTGTGTGTGTGTGTGTGTGTGTGTGTGTGTGTGTGGGCCAAGAGTACTGCTATGGGCCAATGTTGATGTAATGTGTGCAGGTATGTGTTAGCCCTAGGTGTCTGGTTTATGTGTTTGTGTCTGCATGCACACAGTTCCACCATGTGGCTGCCATATACAGGTATTCATGGGACAGCCACAGACTGTACCTGCCAGGCTTTACAGATCACCGTCTCTGGCCACAGATACGGTACCTGTGCCTGGCAGGGGTGCTACTGACAGTATCAGGTACTAAACCAGACTGGGTACTATCCCTAGAGGTAGATGGATGTAGTCCCTGCTGGGACTGTCCAGAGCCACACGCACATGGTCTTCTAGGACATTCTATGGACAGCCCACCCCCAACATTGCTGGGGCTGGTACTCACACTACGAGAGCGGCTGTGACTTGAGGGATGTCCGCGGCAACTGGCAGCTGCTGATGTTGCTGGCATATGTCCACGTCGATGACTCAACCATCCCGCACTGTCCTGACACATGGACATGACATTGTGGAGGACATCTAATGTCTCACCCCAACGTCTATCAGTGACCTCAGTGTAATTACGGATGGCACCTGCTAGGTCATGGATACTGTCAATTACAGCGGTGTTATGTGCCCTCTGTGCCTTTAGTCCCTGTCTGGTGCACTGTTCCATACATGCCTGTGCCTCCATGACAGCCTGGAATATGTGTGAGGGTGTAAGACCTGTGGCACGTCTGCCAGTGGCATGATGAGCAGCAGTGCTCCAACGAGAACCCCTGGACAGCTGCCTATGTGGTACCCTTCCAGACATCTGGGTATGGCTGCTGTGTCGGGATGAATGTGCCATAGATACCACTCTGTCCTGGCCAATGCCAACTGTACGATCTCCCTCAGCTAAGGGCATTGGTGATGGATGTATTGGCAGTATGACTGTGTGTATAGATGGGGTGGACACTTGTGTACTATCGATTGGACCTTAAAAGGGCTATCTTCTGTGACCTACTATACAGAGGCACAGTCAACTAGTCTAAAAGGGTGGTGAAAGCCAAGCACACTCTGGCTAGGCTTATAAATGCCCTAGGGCAGATAGCCTAGTGTCATCCTATGAACCTATGAACCTATGGGCCAATGACAGACCCTGGCAAACATGCCTGTGCCTCAACACACCTATCATCATTATCACTATTTTGCTCAGTGACATCAGTTTCCCTGCTGCAGTGAACCAGCCCAAACTCAACACCTTTGAGAGGAAGACAGGAAACACACTTTACGACCTGTACACATGCACACATGCACACATGAACACATGAACACATGCACACATGTACACATGCACACATGCACAACTCCTCACTAAAGCAGACACACACACACACACACACACACACACACACACACACACACACACACACACACACACACACACACACACACACACACACACACACACACACACACCTCCAGCAATCTAGAACATACTCAATAGTGGGTGATGGTGGGGTAAAGTATCACAAGCCAAACAGTTATATCACACCTGTCAGCATGCAGGACATGTGTTGCTCAACAGCATGCAGTGCGAGTGTAGACCAGCCCTTGCTTATAACAGTATACATGGCTTTGACACATGTGTGTTGTTGTTCAGTGATTGACCGCACCATGGAACACAATGTGTACATGGACACAACATTGCTGTGCAAGTATTAAAAGCTCTGCAGTATCCTGTGCACCATCACTCACAGGTATACATACCATGGCTGGATGTGTATCCATGTGTCACATAGATATCCATTTCTGATTAGAGTGTCTGTGTCTGTAGCAGATAATTGTGGACACAGGTTTAGCACATGCATGCTATGTATACACACAGGATGAGTGGTGCATGTATACCTGATGGAATATCGTTGTTCAACATAGCTATTGTACAGTGGTTATGGTGAGTGTAGGACATATTGTGGACATGCCAGTGCCAGCCATGACATGGCATGCTACAACACAACTGCAACATTAAACATCACACATGCCCAATGTGTGTCATGTGACCTATACACTCAATAGCATTACAAGACATATATGTGTCACGTTGTACAAATGGTGATTGCTATGCATATTGTGTATAGGTGCATATGTTTTCACACACACAACATTGAGGTGCATATCAATTAATGCTATCTGTAGTACTGTGGTCACTGTAACTGGATGGGGTGTAGTACCATGAGCCATCATCATGCAGCATTATGTGGTCACTCAGGGCTACTAATGTGTGCCAGACCGGCACATAGCATGCTGTACCTGAAATGCAGTACCATGGCTACATTCACCACTTCACAGCCAGTTGTTACATGGGTTTGTAAGGTGCCCAAAAGGGGGCATTGCCTAACATGAATGTGTTATGTGTTGAAGAGTGTCGCACAGCCCCATGAGAGGCCTCTATCCCTTAGGTATATTATATCCCTTAGGTATATTATGTGTGCTGTGTGGATGACATTTGGGATACTGGAGTATGACCTTACAGCGGGTGTCTGAATATGCCATGTGTAGCATGTTAACGTGTACTGAGTATGACAAAGTTGTGTATGTTGTGTGCATGTGTATCGACTCTGCCTAGCCAATGTCCACTACAGTGTTGCCACAATTGTGTGGGATGTTCTGTGTATTGCATGTGTTTGAGGCAGCTACTCACGTTACTGAGATGTGCATAGTCTCACAGCAAACATGTACAGCATGCATTATGCATAGGTGTGTTACGTGTACATGGCCTACACCTCACTTATGACATGCACATTTAATTAGCAATATTAAATGTAGAACACACTCACCAGCATGGGTCTGCTACCTTGCTGTCACACCAGAGGGACCTACAAGGATATGAGACAGTTTGTCAGTGGCAACAACTGTGGCATTGCTACTGTGTGTTTGCAATCTTACAGTAGTACAATGGTTGACAGTCACAGGCCTACAGATTATATTCCTAATTATTAGTAATGCACAACACTAGACACCACATCTTCTAACTACACAGTACACATCTCACATATGCATGATCTACCAATAGAGGTAACAGTAGTCTACAGATATGCCATGTCACCTGCACGCTCCATGTCAACTTGCTGGGTGGCTCCGGCCTCCATGATGATACATGTTTGTTGTTGTTGGCCAGGAGCCACCTGGCTCAGGAGCAGCTCCTCCACACTGGTGAGGGGGGGGGTGTGTATGGCTACCCCACCACCTGTGGCAAGCTGCTGTCTATGGATATCAGATGCACACTGCCGGACATGTCTAATTAAATCACTGCAGTGATGGCGTACCTGCTCATATGTCCGGTTATGCATGCCTATATCATTTACCTTACGGACAAGATCTTGCCACAGTGCAGTCCACTCATGCTGTCCTGGCTGGTTCTTGAGAACAGCAGGGTGTAGTGCTGAACCAGGCTGGTTGGTATCTGTTCTTCCTTTGCTGGGCTATATGCAGGGTTACAATGGTGGGCCATGACCCTGAAAGACAATGAAACAATATGTGTGAGCAAGTCATGTGGCACATTTAACATTCTAAAGTACAGATATCAATTAACTGCCATATATAGCAACCTATTGGCTGTCAGAGGATACACACTTTCAATACCACATATCAATGCTCAACCCACAACTGCCTGACAGTGCCAGGCAAACTCTATATATCAAACCATGTTTTGCACAGCAACAAAGATAAACCAGTATGTAAGACTATACAACAGTACATGGCACACTGTATGCGACACAATGCACCACCTAGCCACAGGAGGTATATATCAAACTAATGCATAAAGAAATATGTCATCCATTGCAATGATTGTAAAATCCAGTTACAGTATTACCAGTATACCACACTAGTCATTGATGGCAAACCCTTGCCTAACATATGTGCACATTCGTTAATATAGGTGGCATTCTGTTGTACTAGACTATATATGTTGCTAGATACACAGTTATATCCTGGAACACACATATGACCGAGGCCATGGTACAGGCATACCCACACACACATCAGACATACATACCAGACACAAAGGTATGGCAACCCAGATGAGCTTTACCTGTGTACCATACAGTGCTGTGTGTCAGTAGTTACAAAACCTTACACTTGAGGTATGTAAACTGTGAGGACTACAGGGAACACATAAAACAGTGGTTCCAAGAAATGTGGACATACACCATACTGTGCTGTTTAGGCATACAGCTTCAGGTAGTACTACAGGTCATACAGGAGTTGGATTCACCAGCAGTAACACTCAACAAGCATACATGTACTGCTTTAGCCTACAATGGGACACCCCAGTCAACACCAAGGGACTACGTCAGACTGTATGCCATACTGCTTTTTCTTCCTAGCAATAGCATACACATCTTTTGCTGGGATCACAGCTAGGACACAAAATACCATGACAGAAACAGTTTCCCACTAAGCTATCACACATATACAGAATTCTGACACATTCACCAACACATTCACCATCACACTCAGTCAACCTCACATAGCAATTATTGCAACAAGTACATGCCAGTGAGTATTGGTTCATAGGTAGGTAATAGGCTATTGGCCCTAGAGCCTATAGAAGTCTAGCCATATGCTACGCTGGCCTTTGACACACATGTAATTTAATTTCACGTGGTCCTGTCAAGCAGAGCCACAGAGGTGATTCCCGGGGTGTATTTCCTATCTCCCATACAATCATCAGGATTATTTATGAGGACTGCTAATTAGGAGCTTTGTTTGCTATTGATAGGTGGTTTGTTCCAGAGTATGGGATGTCTCTGAGATAGGAATCTATTCCTCCAGCATGTGCTGTTTATTGAGGTCACAAGGTTTAGGTCCCTAGAGCATGCAGCTTGTATGGATTGTGATCTGTTTATGTGGAGCATGTCCAACAGCTCTGGGTTTGACATAGCTTTGTATGTTAGGCAGAAGTCACCTCTGGGTAGGCGGTATGCAACACAGTCTAGCTGTGGTTTTGTGAGATGGTCTGCATAGGGCATCTGTTTGAGGCTGGTATTACTCTTTCTGAGGTATGTCTGTGGCCTTTCCAGTTGCTGTAGATGTCTTCTGATGTACATACCACATGGGGCATTGTACTCTATAATGGGTTTTATGTGTGATGAGTAGAGGGGAGCACTGACCTATATTTCCCTGGATGACACACCTTTTGAGATGACATGTGCCACATTGACAGATTACATGACTAGTGTGGCACTGTGATTATCAAAGGGGAGACTACTGTCCACCTGTGTCCCATGGTCTCTTATCACACCTTTGGTGTTAAGTAGACTACCACCTATGTGGTATTTAATGGGTACAGAATTATTGCAAGAAGGGATGCTAATGAAGTATCAACATTGAGCTTGAGACCATGGCTTTGTCACCAGGCATCTGTTGCAGTAAATATGACCATCTCTCTCTCTCTCTCTGTCTCTATGTATATATATATATATATATATACACACATACATATAAACATCCATTAGTGTACATATAGATATACATATAGGCACATATACAGTCCACCTTTCATGGTGGGAATATCAATTATGCGAAGGTTGTGAGGCATACAGTTATGTCATAATATTGCACAGTGTTGTGCGGATTGCATTGAAGGTGTTCTCAGCCCATGTAGATTTAGCAGGCCTCACTGGCTGCGACACTGCAAATCTGACAAATCATACCCGCAGTGTTTAACCACCACATGTCATATACCAGCGCTGTATGCTGTCTTGTTTGCCACATACTACAACCTACATAGAAATAGGCACATAACCTTCAACAACATATATATGTCCACCCTTCACAAACAGTTGCAGTATGTCCCTTGCTCTATGCACATGTACAGATGCTAATATATCTGACACAGACAGATCTCTCCGTATGTGTGTGCCATACACACACACAAGGTCCACCCTGTTGTAAGTTTGTGTACCTCACAGCTGGCCTGTTGGGCCTTGCTGCAACATGAACAGGTGTCACATGTGAGCACATAGTAATATTAGAGGGTGTATATATAGCTGCAAATGCTAGATTAGCATACTAGCCTGGTACAGCTGTTGCCAATGCTAAGCTACATGTTAATATGACTATCATGCATTTGTTACTCTGTCACATCCATGTTTATATAACTGTATGCGGTACTCCCCCAAACAGACATTGTACACACTACTGTACAGAACACAGATAACATGGATCAGATGTTTGACATTTAATGCTGAACTACATATGTCACAGTCATATCCCACTGCACACAGCTACACACTGATTTCTCCATGGCAGTAGTTATGCAGGGCATCTGTGCATAGATACGTACTGCTGCACCATATGGATGATTCAAACTATGTAGAGTACTCTCCAAAAAAATCTACTACATGCCAATAAATACATATCTGCTACAAACCTTTCCTTTGTATGTGTTTGTATTTGTCAGTTCCGTGTGTTTTGTAATTTTTTTTTTAATATCTTATTTTTTTTTCAATATATTATTTTTTTTCAATATATTTTTTTTATATCTTTTTTTTCTGTTCCTGTTGTGGATGTCACTGTCTGTCTGTCTGTCTGTGTCTCTCTCTATCTCGCTCTCTCTCTCTCTCTCTGTCTCTCCGTACCTCCAATGAAATGATTGAATGTGTGGACAGCAAGTACATCCTGCTTTTATAGGTATCTGCACATGTGCATGTGATGGCCTCTGCACCAATTGTTGGCCACCATTTGGCAACTGCATGCAGCCTGCTGTGTGGTACTTGCAGTACTCACTGTCATAGCAACCCAATGCTATAAATTGCTAAGTCAGGTAGGCGTAGCCCTTTCAGCTTTCCAAAGTGGGGATCATGCTTGTTTGCTGTGGACACCATTGTGTAAGTCAGAAGGTTGGTATACTTCTTATATCTGATGCTAGGGGTGTAGCCAGTGATTTGAATGTTGTACTCAGACCTGAATGTTGCTACTTCCAGTACACAGTTGTCAGTGTAGAATTGTACTCACCCCTGCAAATGCTAACACAAGATACATGGGAGTATGTAGTTTTGTTTCTACTTATACAATTAGCTGCCATACATATGTAGTTATTGAGATGTTTTCATTTGGCACATGAGCTGTTTGTGAACTGCTATACTGTGAATATTAATGTACTCACTTCTACACAGTTTGTGCTTTTTTTTTGTTGACATTAGCACAGGATGCTCATGAAAACTGGACAATTCCAGTACTGAGTATGCCTACCTACATCCTTGCTGGACCTTGAACACACAGGTATTTTGTACATTTGGGTGGGGATTGTCCTGCTATGATACTGTGTGGGGGTTGTAAAGTGCTGCTGTAACATTATTCACTGCTAGAATGTCTGGTTCTGTTATCACAGTCATGTAATGCAATTCCACAACAACTGCTGGTAAAGTTCCACAGAACAGGTTTTGTGTTATGGCATTCCTATCTTTCCTTTACATTCACTCATTCTGATGCATGATATATATATATTTCAGCAACAACCTGCTGTATATCTACTGTGGCTTAGTGGTACTTCATGGAGTCTAGTGTGTCCAAGGTCTGGGGTTCGAGAATAACAGTGGTGTTTTATTTTGCTGCTGAGCAGAACAAGGGCCCTCATATGCAGGGTGACTAAGGCACTTTTAAGCAGTTGTAAGCGGGTTTGCATGGGATTGTGCGAAGCTTAGCAATACTTAGCTAAGCGCACACAAGCGTACACTCTCGCAAAGCCTCTAACTACTGCTTAAAAGTGCTTACTCCCACTAACCCCTGTGCTAATTTCTTTGAAAGAAAAGAAAATGGGGAGATAGGAAAGTGGTGAAAAAAGGGCACAAAGAGGGAAAGACAGTAGGGAAAACAGCTAGGGATGTGCAGGACGGGTGTAGGGAAGGTCCATAGCTGCCCATTTCTTTAACAGCAACAGCTGTGCAAATACTAGAAATTTGGAGGGAAATTTGAAGCCTTCCACCCCTGAGAGAGGGGTGAGGACAACAAAGTATGTTGTACTGCCAATTAAATTTCAGTGTATCTGTCCAGCGGACATGTGTGAAAAATGGTCAGCTATGTATGGCGTGTAATTTTTTTGTGGGAGCAGATTGCCCTTTTTTTTTTCAGGTGAGAGTGGAATGTGGGGTAGGGGAAGTAGGTCATACCTCTCAACCTGGAAACATCAAAAATCTGGACAAGGCCCATGAAAAATAGGTACAAATCTGTACGCTGATTAACATAAAATTTGCATACACAATTATGTAACCCCGCCCACTCTAGTGGACCTGTGGGATACCAACTTTCAAATGCAAACTGAAGAACAGACAACCAAAATATGGCACCAGAGTCCCCCTACAGCCATTCCAATGTCCCATTACCTGGCTATTTCACCCCATTTACCATAAACACTAATGTGCATACTGCTTTAGTTCTACAATGATTTGGATTTTATTTTTACATTTTATAGCACAATCCACAAACACTAACAGACTTCTGAGAAACAAAGCAATACTGTCTCACAATGAAAGCAGACTTAGCATTAAAATGTATCTGCCCTTAAAACTCACATTCATTGAAACAGCATTGATACCTGCACCACATCCAAAGAAAATGCATCTGCCCAGTGGTAGTGGAATAAGATTACCTTTCATCTGTTTTCAAATCACAGACCCTTTGCACACAAAAGAAACCTATGTGTTCTTTGATATACCTTCCTGACTTTATTAAATTATATTCCTTGTATAACACAGCACACTTGTTTAGATGTACAGCGCATTTTAAATTTATTGTTTGAATATTCTTCCAGCAGGCAATGAAACAAAATGCATGATGAACCAATAACGACAAAACTGCCCAGTTCAGAACATTTCCATCATAAAAGTCTGCTCAAACTTCTACAATCCACCAGTATCAGTAAACATGCACAATCCCTACAGAAGTAAAAGTCGGATCTAAATAATTTCACATTAAAGAGATCTGTAACCAATGAAGAGGTTGCTGCTAGCAAACAACTTTATATTCATTGTTTCATCTACAAATAAAGTACCCATTGCCCTTGAATAAATTGCTTATGTTACATTAAAACAATAAGCCACTTATAGCCAGTAATATTGCAATAGGGAATGGATGGCAAACTGATAACAGATTCATATAGTTACTAGGCATCTCTGCCAAAAAGGACATTCTCAAGACTGCAGCATCCAGCCCCTTTAAAAGTATAACACAGTACAATATCAGCAATCTACATACTGTGGAAGTAGAACCCACAGCCTTCTGCATCAAAAGCAAGTGTTCTACCTGTTGTGCTACTAACACAAACCAACTTACCATAAGCAGCACTAAACGTATCTCCTTCTGAAGAGCTGCGTATACACATACACACACACACACACAAAATTCAAATAAGATGTTTCTCAGTAAGGAATGTACCAGCCCAAAGAAAAGGCTGCTCCTTATGGAGCCCAAAGCATGCTAGTGCAATTAATTGTCTCTCAGTAAACTACACATTTCAAATACGATGTTTGTCTCAGTAAACTACACACTTAAAATAAAATGTTACTACTGCTGCCAGTTAATTCTAATAAGAAGTTACCAATGCCCAAAGTACACACTTCAAAGAGAAGTAAATGGAACTCCAAATAACAGTGGCAATTTTCTCTCAGTAAACTACACACAGTTCAACAGTTAAATACGTTGACGTTTGTGTCAGCCAGACAGTTCATTCAAATAAGAAGTTATCAATGCAACTGTCTCTCTATGGAGTAAACTGTACTTGAAAGAGCAGTAAAGAAAACAAATCTGTTTCTTACGGACCCCAAAGCATGCTATTGCTTGTGGATTCAAACAAAAAGTTACGAGTGCAATGCGAGCCCAAATAAAAACAAATAGCAATGCAGGAAACGGAACTTCAAACAGCAGTAAAGACATTTTCTTACAGAGCCCAGCTGCCCAAAGCATGCTAGTGCATTCAAATAAGACGTTATTAGTGCAATTGTAAACAAATCTGTTCCATTTCTGAATAAGAGCCAGTGCAATTGTAAACAGATCTGTTTCTTATGGAGGTGCAATTGTAAACAGATCTGTTTCTTATGGAGCCCAAAGCATGCTAGTGCAATTAGTTGTCTCTCAGTACACTTTAAATAAGATTTTATTAATGTTGCAGCTGCCAGTTAATTCAAATAAGAAGTTACCAATGCCCAAAGCACACACTTCAAAGAGTAGTATATAGAACTTTAAACAATGACAATTGTTTCTCAGTAAACTACACACAAGGTTCAACAGTCAAATACATTGACATTACTAGTGCCAGCCAGACAGTTCATTCAAATAAGAAGTTACCAGTGCAACTGTCTCTGTATGGAAACTATATCAAATAGCAGTAAAGAAAATTAGTTTGTTTCTTACAGAGAAATACAGACCCCAAAGCATGCTATTGCTAGTGCATTCAAATAAGAAGTTACGAATGCAATGCGAGCACAAATAGCAATGAGCGAAACGTAACTTCAAACAACAGTAAAGAAATTTTCTTAAGGAGCCCAAAGCATGCTGTGCATTCAAATAAGAAGTTATTAGGCAACTGTAAATGAATTCATTTCTAAATGAGAAGTTACCAACACCAGACTTTATTTGTAAATTAATCTGTTTCTTACGGAGCCCAAATGCATTCAAATAAGAAGTTACCAGTGCAAATGCGAGCCCAAAGAAAACAAATAGCAATGAAGGGGATTGCGGACATGTGCACAGATACACAACACATAAATACACGTATCCACAATTGTCCCATGCTTACCTGCTCGTGATGCCTGCCTGCTGCTTGGAAAAATAAAACTGATATGGTACTGCTGCAGTGCTGCCTGTAATTCCCATTTCCCATTGCTGCTGTATACTTGCTCGCAGCCGGCCCAACTTGGAAAAAAAAAACTGATGAGCAACATTACTGCTTGCCATTAATGTTTCTGCGGCCTGCCTGGTAAGGTTCAACTTCTCGCTGCTCAGTATTCCCGCTTGCACTACGCAGCCAGCTGGAAATAGCCGGAAATAATGACGCGAGCTCCTTGAGCTCAATTCCAACTGGCTGGTAGCCCTGACGGCGCTGACGTCATCCCGCACGTGATGACGTCAGCTCCGACAGCGCAATTTTTTAAAAAATAAAAAAAAAATGAAGCAAAAAAATCGTAAATGATGGGGTGCCAATCGGGAATCGTGGCACCCCTTCATTTGGACCCCAAAACTCGGTAAATACCGAGTAATTCGGTATGGTTGGGAGGTCTGAAGTAGGTATATTTGGGGAGGTAGGTTGGGGAGGTAAACAGGCAAGACAAACAAGATGCATACAGGGGAGGAATATGACACATGGGGTGGGTGAACACCATTGACGGGGAAGGATGTTTGGAAATTGCAAGCCCATGAGCCCACAGATGGCAACAGTGGAACTGAGATCTCCACCCATGGGCAGTCACCACTGCACCTTCACAGCCCAGAGGGTGGCTATGCTGGGGGCTGCGTAGGAGGGGCAGGCACACCCATGAGTCGCGCCACTCATGCCTCGAGCTGGCATAGAGGATCAGCGACTGAACGCTCGATCTTCCTACGCATCACTGCCCGGACCATTCAGAGGGTGATAGGTGGCCCTCCTCCAGCCACGCTTGCATGGGGGGGACGAGCCCCATCTCCTGCAGCACTTCCACCTGAAGGTGGCACAAGGCCAATGGAGGAGGAGGTCTCGGGCTGGGCACCAGACCTGCTGGTGCCAGGTGCCATCGCCAGCTGAGGTGGGACATGTGGGTCCGCTGTGTTTAGGAGGATTTAATGACAATATGGGTTGGTAACAGCCAAAAACATTCCAAATTAGTTGTAACAGCATGCAGTAATATTCCCATTAACCCAACACACCAGAGTTCCAACAGTTGAACAGCAAGCATAACACATGCATATATAGAACAACAGTGGACATTCCAACAGCATGCAGGATTGATTGGTGGCAACAGGCCACCAAGACTGTGGTGTTTGAACAGGGCACAAGCCTCAAAGTAAATGCAGATATTTATAAACCAATCCCCAACAAATGTTTTGAGATTAGACATACCCACTGAGGTGTGGAATTGCATTGTTTATGCACATACAGTAGGGTGTAAAAAGATACCTCCATTAACAACTTATATGCACTTATAGTTTACACTACATTCCTATTGACTGCAAGTATATATCCCCTACATGTATTATTACACTAGGCAAAGTCCATTTAGTTGTGAAATGGGTTTTGCTAGTTCCTTATATACCTGACCTGTATCTGACATACAAACCATCTAGGATGCAGATGTTACTGCTATGTATTTATATATTTTATTTATATTTATATATCTACATATCTGGATGTGTTAAGGTGACATTATCAGTTATATTTTCACAGCCCCCTACATTTCTAGCAGCACACTGACATTTCTGGGGAACACGTTAACAAGCTACTTGTGTGCCAGATTTACCTATACATGCCAGCCATTAACCAACAGTTGAGGACTGTATATATGCTTCACAGCTACTGGCACTCCCTTCATCCACTTTATATGGGCCTGCCCAAGTGTGGGTTGACAGCGCTTAATACAACAGTATTATTTATATAATGCAAGAGTACAACAGCATTTTGAACTAAGTTACATGGACACACTCCAGGAAGTATACCTTTATTAATTACATTACACACTTTTCTAGAGGCTCTCTCATTTATTTGATATTACAGTGCATGCAGAAGACTTATTCAAGATGTATTATGCCTTTATTAATGGGTTACAACACTCTTTTTCAGGCTCTCTCACTTATTTTATATAACAGTACATGTAGAGAAATTATTCAGCACTTATTATACCTTTATTAATGGGTTACAACACTTTTTCAGGCTCTCTCACTTATTTTATATAACAGTACATGTAGAGAAATTATTCAGGACTTATTATACCTTTATTATTGGGCTACAACACTTTTTTTCAGGCTCTCTCACTTATTTTATATAACAATACATGCAGAATAATTACTAACCTGCCTGGTGGCACAGCCTTAGCAGCCTATCTGCATAGGCTTGCTGATTCGCAGCATGGACACCTGCAGCTGTGAAGTAAATGAAGTGATATTGAGACATATATCTATCCATATCGACTACAATAGCAATTCTTACATACTCCATTCCATGGCTACCTACTCAGTGGTGGGGCATGTTCATTCCCACGGGCCTCCTGTATCCACTGGTTCAGTTGGTCCTGCTTGCATCTCTTCAGGTCTGCATAGTGGTGTCTGACCTGCTCATCAGTCCGAGGGATGCCTGTGGCACTGGTGATATCATGTGCAAGATGGTTCCAGGCTTCCGCTTTGTATTCAGTGCCCCAGAACTGGCCCTGCAGGAGTCTGGCATCATGATTATGGATGAGGAGCCAAACCATCACTTTTGACTCCTCAATGCCCCACCATTGTACTCGAAAGCGAGAGCCCTCTCCGACATCAGCCATGCTGCCTGCAGATGGGAGCTACAACCAGTTATGGCAAGTATTCCTGCCTATGGAGCTTAAATATGCCTCATTTCCTGCACTTATTTGTGATTGGCCAGATTTGAAAATTATCAGCTGAGTGCACACCTGCTTAGCACTGAGTAAACTTTGATTAATATGTATATATATGTTGACAGTGCATGAACAGCAAAAGCTGTCATGGCTTAGTGATTCAGTACTGTGATTATGGTGCACAGTATCCTGGGTTTGAGGCCTGTCATTGCTTTTTATTTTACTACTGGCCTGACAGGCTAGGAGGTGTGGTTGTGTTTAGCTGACTTTGCTCAACTTTGCCCGTTGCTCTACGTTGCCCGACATTGCCCGACATTGCGCTAGTTAGCGCGGTGCGCAGCTTCGTGCAAACATGTTTTGTTTGCGCTAGTTAGCACGATGCGCAGCTCCGCACAAAGCCATTGCACTAGTTAAAGCAGCGCTAAGCTATTGGCAATTATTCTTAAATGTGCTTAATACTGGTAAACGTTGCTTAGCAGTGCTTCACATTGCTTAAGATACGTTACTTATGCGTTTATCAGTATGCATAACCAATTCACCTTCTTATATATATATATATATATATAAAGTTTCGTTCACTACTACATAGGCCATTTCAATGCTTTTTACTAAAATTTAACAGATAAATGTCAGG
Organism: Protopterus annectens; assembly: GCF_019279795.1. NCBI lineage: Eukaryota > Metazoa > Chordata > Ceratodontiformes > Protopteridae > Protopterus > Protopterus annectens. The sequence continues at coordinate 125,853,463 of NC_056741.1, forward strand.
AATTATTTTTCTATACAGATTTCCTAAGGAAAATAGAAAGGGGAGTGGAGGGACCCGAACTGGGAATGCCTCCTCTTTGTGTGAAGGCTCTACCACTACGCTATTGCTATTTGGCTTAATTTGCATATGAGTTTCTTAGTAGTCTCTTTGATGTCTAAACTGCTAATTGTAGCTAAGCAATGGACACACCCACGCAAACACGTGCAAATATGGGCAGCTATATCGGGAATAATAAAAAAAATATAAGTTTTACATTTTATAATTGTACAGGAGTTTAGAATACGGGGGAGTGTAGTGTTGTGTATGTGCACATTTGAGTGGACTCGTTCATGTCTGTTGACATTTTCTGATTTAGGGACTTGCAGGGGTGTGGATATTTGGACTGCTCAGCAGTCCGACACACCCCCTGCACTCATGCATGCTCCGTGTTATCCTTAGAGTTGAGTCAGCGCATCCTCATGAATATGCATGGCGCGCTGACATCTTCCTCTTAGGCTGCAGTTTCCGTGTAAGACTTATTTAGTCTTACACGGAGGATTACTGAATCCTGGCCATTGTGTTTAGATGTCACAAAATGTTACAATCAATACCAAGAATGTGTTCATCAGGACTGTTCATTCAGAAATAAATCTGTGTAATCCCAGTATAGCTGTAGCTCTTGCATGTCTGTACTATGCTGCTGCAGTCAATTAATACATTATTTGCAGATGTCCCCTGCAGTCACAGCTATTGGATTCTACTCCTGTGCCTGCCAGCTAAGCCATGACAGCTGTCTAGTTTACATACTGTACACAAACATGCCTCTCAATTGTCACGATTTCTCGTAATGTAATTAAAACTGACTAAGCCATCTGTCAGATGTTTACCAGATGAAGTATTATCTGGAATACAATGTATTACCAAATCCATTTACAGAGCACCCTGGTAGTTATACAAGTCCACATTCTAGAAAACAAGTCCACATTCTGTAAAACCATTCTGTGTAGTTGTGTACCTGCATTTGTTAGTACATGGAATTATAGTCCCATGCTATCAGCTTGAGAGGTATGTACATGCTAGAACAGCTATAAGAGAATTGTAGCCACTGTAATCACAACTGTCAGTACAAACCTTTAGAAGTATGGAGGCTGGGCACCAGGGTGAGGCTACCCCACCAGGTTTCTCTGTCTCTCTCTCCACCCCTTATCTTAATATATGCATTAGTGTTCTGTATTATTATGATTTAATGTTAACATAATTTGTTAAACTAACTATATTTTGGAAAATTATGGTTGATTATTGTTATGTGTTATTACTATGCAATATTAACATATGTTGTTAAATTAACTGTTGTGTTGGCATTATGGTTTACTTCACACTGGCATGCCATTACCATACTGACTGTTATGTTACATAATGTTGTGTTGTACATAATATACATTAATATCCATTTGGATTAATAAATACATTGTTCCATTCTGTTAATGCTACCAGTAGTATTTATTTTATTTATTTATTTATTTATTTTATTTTATATTTGTTAACTGGGAGGGTCTGACTAGACACATATCCATTTTCAGTGGAGGCCCGGGGAGAAAAGCTCCAAGTGATACATTTTTAGTTACAATAGTTGCAGGTAATACAGATAATGCTGAGAGTATAGACAGTACATGTATTGCTATAACTCAGGTCCCATTCACGTTGTCAAACCTTTACAAATTTGACTGTCATATGGTCGAAACCATATGTTCAAACTTATAAAACTTTGAATGTTTCAATGGAGATTTCCGTATGGGGAGCTTTTCCATTCCTGCAATGTAGTGCGATCTCGGAGTTAGTATATTTAAGTCGTGGGGTGTGGGGGGGTGCAGCTCCCCATGTTGGGGGTGCAGGGGGGCTTGCCCTCCTGCTTAGAACCTTCAGGTAAGTTTTTTGTGTTTTTTTTTAATATTACGTTTTTGAACTTTTAAAGTTCAAACATATAGTGTCGACCATATGGTGTTCGAACTTTTAAAATTTCGACAACATGATATAGACCCCTATAACTCTGCACATCAAGATAGGCTGGTTTTGGATGATCCTCCTACCTTGGTTCAACTGGCCATGGCACCAGGTTCCAGTACGTCTGTGACCCAGACCAGTGGTGCTCCCTCTGGTGGCCCTGCACTACCTGCTGTGTCAGGTAGCACTACGCCAGTCGATGGGAATGGGCCCTCTATGGGAGCAGTGGCAGAGGGAGAGTAGTCACCTGGGATAAGCTACCAGTCCTGGTGCACAGGATAGTCCACAGTAACTATGACCAGTGCCTGTGCCAGATTGAGGGCATGGTGGCTGACCTGGTGGGGCAGCCTTGCCTGATGCCCAGCCTCCACCACAGCCACCCTTGGGGCAGTGAAGAAGGAGTGCCTACAGTCACATGGGTGAGATGTGAGTCATACTGCTGCTATTTGGAGGCACATGGGACTCGGATTTTAAAACACCATTCCTATCTAAGGTGTACACCCGCTCATGTGTCACACACCTCCCCTGTCTGCTGTGTTGCCTGTCTTGTGTTTTTGCAAATGCACCCTCACCTACCCAACTTACCTCTCCCATGCAAACCTATGTCCCTTCCCCAACATTCCACTCTCACCTTAAAAAAATTGGCACCTGTCCCCCTCAAAAAAATTATCATCCCATACATAGCTCTCCATTTTGCACATATGTCCACTAGACACACGTAATTTGATACCATTGGCTTGCCAATGCACCTATGTTGTCATCACCCCTCTCTCTCTAGGGGGGGTGGCAGTTCAAATTCAGATACAAATCTTTTAAAGTGCACAGTTATTGCTGTTGAGGAAATGGATAGCTATGGTTCTTTCCTACACCCTTCCTGAACATCCCTACCTGCCTTTCACTATGTTTTTCCCCCTGCTTGACCCCCTTTCACCACTTTCCTATTTCCCCTTTTTTTCTTTTCTTTATATTTTCTTAGCGTGGCTCAGCTAAATAGCACTATAATGACTGTATATGTTTACCACATTGTACGACAGCATTACATAAGAAACACCTCTACCATGTTTCACACCTGAGTCCATCACACCTAGAACACAATGCATTAACCCACCACACCACGCAACTCTTTACTAAAACAGGTGGTTTAAACAAAACATAAGTAATTGCCAGTTACACTCATTAGGCATGTTTTAGCAAAGCTGCATGCTGTGCTGCACAAACTGGAATTAAAGGCAATGGAATAAATGGGAGTGCACCTTGGACTCTGGTGTAATAGTACATCACTAGACAGCCACATATATGATTATGGATGTAAGTGAGGCCTGTGATAACAGGTAAATGTGCCCTTTTATCAGCAACATGTAAAAAGACACCTGCTAAAGCATCATTGGCAAAGTACATGTACAACTGGGACTTTGGTGCAGAAATACAGCCATATAAAGCCATGCACATATTGATGGATGTGGAAAATGTTTGTCTCAGCCTGTATGTGTGCACATATATCTTGCAAATACACCTGCTCTAGCAGTGACTCAGTAGCTCAGTCTGCTAAATGCCTTGCATACAGTACATTTTGCAACTCACAGTCTTGGGTTCAAAGCCAGTGTTGTGCTGCATTTCAAGGACATTATGGTGAAGACAGCAATTAATGAATTAGTTGTGCACTCTTTATCCACACAAGCCATTGCAAGTGTAATGACTGTTTTTTAGTGCTGAAAGTCACAGGCCTGTAGGTAGGGACACACTTTACATATCCGTATAGCATATGTATATGTCGCCTAGTACTCTGTTGCTGACACAGTTGCCTAACATATTTAGCTTGTCATCCTCCAAAGTGTTCACACCCTCTGTCAATGTCTATTACCTGCAGCAGCAGCTGCAGCCTGAGGTACACACAGCTCTATGTAATGGTTTCTGCTACAGACAGAACTACCCTCTGCTATGATGTAGTCTCCTCACCCCTGTACTGTCCATCTCAACAGCTAAGAAAGGAACCCTAGTCACATGAAGCCCTTATATACTGCACAGTCAAGCAAAATCAAAGACAGTATGTTCACCAAGGATAATTGCTCCAAGTAAATTATGATATGAAGAAGACATTAGTTGAAAGCGCTTATCGTATGGATTTCTAGGGACTTTTCAATTTGATATTTTTTGTTTTTGGCATCAGTTTATTAAAGGAAATCTGATTTTGGATTTTAACAGTTCATGGACTTGTTTTACTTGGAGCAATTATCCTTGGTGAACATACTGTCTTTGATTTTGCTTGTTTTCTGATTTTGAGACAGTTCACCACAGCGTTGGGGGCATTTTGTTGTTTTATATATTGCACAGTGGTTGCATGTCATTGGCTAATGGGGTCTATATTAGCCCAACAAAATGTGAATTACACAAATGCATTTTGAGCCACACAAATTCAATGAATTGCATTTAAGCAGCCGCAGTGGTGCAGCGGTTAGCATTGTCATCTCACAGCAAGAGGTGCTCTGGTTCAATCCTCAGCTGGGGTGCCTTCTGTGAGGAGTCTGCATGTCCTCCCTGTGGTCACATGGGTTTCCTCCCACATCCCAAAGACATGCTGTAGGTGGACTGGACACTCTAAATCGGCCCTAGGAGTGAGTTTGTTCATGTGTGTGCCTTCTGTGGAAGGGTGGGTAATGGGCTAGCAACTCGACACCATAAAAATTCCACTGCCAATCATGAGTGGACAGGTGATCTGCTGTAGTGACCCCTAACCGGGAAAAAGCCGAAAGAAGAAGAAGATGATGAATTTGTCATAGGGCAAGGACATGGTTGGCCACTTCCCGGAGTTGCCCTTTCCTTCCATATAGTGCGATCTTGGAGTTGTTATATTTAGTTAGGGGGTGGTGGGGCAGAACCCCCACATTGGGGGTGTGGTGGGTGAAGCCCCTCACCTATTTATGATGTTAAATTATTTATTTTTAGCTAACGGCCCCGTAAGTTTTTTTCCCTAGGGAAAAATTTACTTACGTGTCTGTTCGCTCATTTGCATTTTTGTGCATTATGTGTCAACCTTTTCGTAGTCGCACATATGCACTTTCATTGTGATAATATAGACCCCGCTAATGATAGTGCAATTCAGCTGTTTAGGTATCTGTACATAGTGGAAGTCCATGTATATGGTCCTGTAATGTGGTCCCCTGTTGTTGTCTTTCAGGATTAATGTATTGTAGAAGACATGTCCCATTTTCAGATGCTGAGAATGAAATGATACTTGAAGGACTAAGGCAGTATCACCACATACTCCTATCCAGTGGGAGGCATAACAGAAAACAGTGGGCTGCATTGTGGGCAGAACTTGTCTGGGAGGTGAATGCCCTGGCCACCAGGATAGGACATATGAACAGGTTCGACACCATGCTACTGACATGGTGAACGCTGCATGATGAAAGGCAGCTGATATAGCCAGGGATTGTGACATCACTGGTGGAGGGACTGCAGTGAACAACCACTCATGGCCACTGAGGAATTCCTGGTGAACCTAGAGACACACAACAGCTCCCAGGCATCCATCACACCATACATCGTGGAGGTGGGTGCCACAGTGTACACATGAGAGGAGCATGCAGGTAAGCTTACTGTGATCACCATTGTAATACTGAAGCAGTCATTCTGTCAGGATGTACATAACTTTACGTGGGTGTCAGGTCTAAGTGCTTTGGTGGGGTTAAGCTCTGTTGTACACACATATTCAGAATATCACCAATACATCAAGTAACACAGTAGCTACTGTACATGTGAGATATATGCAGGTATTACCTTGTTGTGCTGCAATATGCAGTGGTACTGAAATTACCTCACCCTCACCTTTTTACATGTCCTTCAGGTGTTGTCCCAGGCTGTGGTCCTGCTCCTGGTAATCTTTATACTATATTATTATGGAACATAATTATGCTATTAAAGTTAAGGGCCAGAATAATGGCCTATGTACAATTCATGTTGCATGAAACCAGAGTAGAATGTTGGTGTGTTCCAGTCTGGAACATGTACCTTATGATCCTGGAGTCGGTAATCACAGCACTGTAGCTGAATGAACAGAAACACTTGTGCAGTTGTAGTTAAGAGTGAAAAAGTCTCCTGGGTTACATGAGGCAATTAATCCAACATGCCTTCTAAAACAAGTTGATGGTACATACCTTAGGCATTGAAACGTGTATGTACATATATATATATATATATATATATATATATATATATATATATATATATATATATATATATATATATACACGTTTGTTAATATAGGTGCACTGGGTGTTAAGTGTTGTTTTATCAAGTACAGTGTCATATTGCATACCTCAAAGGTAAGTTATACTGGCCAAGTTTTACGTTATTTACCTGACATGCTTGTTATAAAGGGCTTGAGTGGAATGTGCATTTTGTTGTGAGGAAGTCTATTGTACATGACAGAGGAGATGAGAAGATGAGAGATTGGTAATGCAGTTGTGGATCCCCATTATTATGAGTCTTTGTGGAGTTTCCACACATAATAGTGCAGGTAGTAATGTACTGCATTTGTCTTGGTTCCCACAGGTGACCGAGGGGGTTGGGAACTCTCCCCCACACATCCTGATGTCAGTGTCTCTTCGGACACTGATGATGATGGTGGCCATGGTGAGACACAGGTGGGGTTGTCGGGGGCTGAATCTGTCCCAGAGGATGACATCCCTCTTCTGCCCCCATTGTCACCATGCACTGTCAGTATGCCCACATATACCCAGTCCCCATAGGCAACAGATATTGGACAATCAGAAGGTGGTGACATTGAACAGGACAGTGTGGCAACTATGGCTTCAGTGAGTATAGACACTGGCCATAGCCAGAGAGATGGTGAGGTCCCACACAGGTAGATTGACAGGGGTGCTCATAGGAAGACTGCTGTCCATCCACCACCTGTTGCAGGTGTCACATCATGGGTCACTTGATGCATAGTTTGGGCCATCATGGAGGCACAGGCATGTTCTGAATGGAACACCAGATGTATGCTTAGGGTTATGGATGCAGCACATTTCGACATCTGTGACTACCTTCACCACATTGGTGACACCCTGGATCAGTTCACTGATGCAGTGGACAGTCACTGGGCCGAGACAATGTCTATCATGGACCGCACATTGTGCTGGAACATGTGGTTGGAGTAGGGCACTGGACTCATGGTTCATCTAACCCACTCCCCTTCCTGACTCACACACATGCTGTCAACTGTTTGGGCCAGTCTAGGCCTCCAGCAACTCCACATAACATCCTGTGCATGTGATGATACCTGTGCCACATCCCTGTCATCCCTTCATCGATGCAGAGACATGAAGTTATGTGTTTGATACACTGGGTGACTATATTACTTGACATGTACTTGTGTACTACAGAACTGTGTTGCCAAGCATCTTGTAGTAGTCAACAACATATACTGTATGTTAGCATGTGTCAAGAGTATGCAACACACTTTTGTGTACCTTATGTTGTATGATGTTGTACAGGTGGTATTGTTGCACAATGACAGGTATGTCAGGGACCTGTGTATGTTTCTGTTCCAGAAATCTGAGGGAATAACCTATGGACACATGGTGACAGTAAGGATGGCATGGCAGCACAGCAAAAATAAGACAGCAACACGGTACAGCAGTATACATGCATGTCTCCTTAGGTTCATATGGGTATGACAGTCTAACAAAGACATTGGCAGCAGTCAGTGTACCCATGCATTCATAGTTTGTGATAAGGTCTGCTAACCTTGATATGTGTATATGTGTTTTGTATATTTGTTTTCAGAACTTACATATATACAAGATTTGGTGATGGAGTGTACCCATCTACAAAGATCCTGCGTCCAGTTCAGACAGTTGGCCAACATCAGTTATGATTGTCGTGTTCTGCATCCCATTGTGTAACCTGCACATGATGTGTGTTGCAGCAGATGTGTGCCTTACATGCATGGGAGGCCTGTTTCATATAGGGTGTACTGTGTGTGTTACATAAGTCTCCCCAGTATGTGCTATGTATACCATGGTGATGTTGTAGGTGTGTAGACCACATGAGATATGTGTTCCTGCTGTCATGGTAATGTGGGAGGTATACTGTGGGATCTGACACCTCCCTGTATGGGGACATAGAAATCCCCATCAAAGCATGTAGGTGACAGACAATATTTGCACTGTCATGACACAGACTCCATAGAACATGTTATCTGCACTGTGTATTGGTGTGCCATGCCATCTGTGTGGCTGCTACAGTTGTATGATATGCCTGTGTGGTGACATGGCAAGGGTGCCGTTGCACATAATGATAGGTGTGCTGGCTGCCCCAGGCAGTATAGCAGTGACAGTCTGACATTTACATCCAAAACCTGTTGGTATAGGTGGTACAACAGTGACTGCGTCCAAACATCCTAATGAACAGTGGGTACAAAAGTATGTCCATACCTTCATGTGTTCTGTCTCAAGTGTGTTCAGTGTGCAGACACTACAATATTATGCTGTTGTGAATGATATCCCACAGGGTAACATCATGCAGTGGTCAGCATTTTGTCTGCGCCAATGGCTCAAACAACAATTGATTGTGTCATAGGTCATCCTGGATAATTGTTGGGTCTGTATGGCAGGTTGTGATGGCTCTCAATATGCAGACACCTGCTAATGTACCAGTCAGAAGTCACTAACAGTGGCTGTGACTGCAGGGAGGGAAAACCTAGAAGGGAATGCCATTAATGGTGGATGGTGAATCCCACTGTTGAGTGGCATCAGTAAAGCGTAGGTCTCCCAATGCTATGTTCCCAGGGTATGAGTATTAGACACATGGCTAAACACCAGCTGACATACCACTCTGAACATGACGTACACAGTTTCCACCATGGCCTACTGCCCTAATATACACATAAACCTTGTCAGGCCAAGGATGGTGGAGTCTGACTGCTGTCTGAAATCCATCACATAGTGTGACAGCCATAGGAGTTCATCAGTGACAGTCAGTAGGCATGATCTGGCTAGAGCAACATTAACAGTGTTTAGCTCAGTGTTAATAGGTGTACAACAATGATAGTGCTGGTATCCATGCTAACCCCTATCATGGCATTTCAGGTGACATGGCTCATAGATCTGGTGACACATCTTGGCACTACATACTAGTTGTTCTTTGTGCATGTAAGTAATGCAGTTGTATCCATCCTGTTGCAAGGTGAGAGTCATGCAATATCTCTGTACAGACCAAGACAATGTGTTTTGGTTGTGTAATATGTACACACTGTGTAGCCTACTGGTGCTGCAGCTCCCTTGTCCATAGCATGTTCCAGGTCCATATCTATACTGCCCTGGAGCAGTGCCATGGCATCCCCACATGGGGAACTGACATATATCATCATGTGTGTAGCAATATATAATAAGGGCATCAGAGGCACTCTATCAGCTTCTGGAAAGTGACTTAGTAAGGGGCACAAAGAAACTGTACCAGGTTGCAAGGCAAAGACAGAAAGATAAAGAAGATAGTCAGACACCCTTCATAAGGGATTCCAACAACAACCTGCTTACCAGCCCACAGGACATCAAAAGCAGATGGAAGGAGTATTTCCAGCAGCTTCTGAATGAAGAAAACCCCACATAAGCGGTACTGCCCGAGAAACAGCCTACAATGAGAGTAGAAGAGAAGCCTAGCTTAGAAGAAGTAAGAGCAGCATTAAGGAAAATGAAGTCAGGGAAAGCAGCAGGCTCAGATGAGGTCACATCAGATATGATAAAGATGCTGGGTGAGCTTGGGGAGAAATGGCTCCTGAGGATACTAATTGCAGTGTGGAGAGAAAGGTGTATTCCAGATGACTGGAAAATAAGCATACTCATGCCAGTGTACAAGAACAAAGAGGACATCCACAACTGTGGACAGTACAGAGGCATCAAACTCCTACCACATTGCATGAAAGTTCTGGAGAGGGTGATTGATAAATGGATACGCAGAATAGTAGAATGCAAGATGGGAGATGAACAGTTCAGATTCAGATCAGGATGCAGCACAATTGACCCAATGTTTGCATTGAGACAGATACTTGAAAAGAAACTAGAGAAGAGGAGAGAGTCAAACTGGGCTTTCCTAGACTTGGAGAAAGAATATGACAAGGTCCCAAGAAAGCTGATCTGGGTAGTACTGCGGTGGTTTGAAGTCCCAGAAACATTGGTAGAATTAGTACAGGCTATGTACAAGGACCCAGTGACTCAAGTCCGAACAGTGTTTGGCCTCACTGAGGGGTTCCCAGTGAGAGTGGGTGTACACCAGGGTTCAGCTCTGAGCCCACTGCTGTTCATACTGGTAATGGACTACATCAGCAAACAGGTTGGAGGGGTCAGAGCAACAAAGCTGCTGTATGCAGATGATGTGGCAGTACAGGCAGACTCTGATCTAGAACTTCAGCAAAGGATAGGAGAATGGAATGCAAATCTGAAGGCACATGGTAAAACTAAGCACAGATAAGACAGTGGTAATGGCAGCAGATTGGGGAAATCAGAAGAAGCTGAGAATAGAGATATATGGGAAGATAGTGGAACAGGTAAACAGCTTCAAGTATCTGGGATGGGTGGTTGAGGAGAAGGGTAGTCTGAATGAAGAGGTCAACGCTAGAATCAGAGGGGCTGCAGCTAGCTGGCATAGAGTATCAGGTGTAGTATATGACAGAAGAATGCCAAAGAAGCTGAAAAGTAAGGTGTACAAGACAGTGGTGCAACCAGTACTACTGTATGGTACAGAAACCTGGACAGTAAAGGCAGAACAGTTGAAGAAGCTAGAGGTGATAGAAATTAAGTGCCTGAGAAAGGTGGTAGGATGCACACTGCGGGACAGGCGAAAAAATGAGGACATAAGAGCAGAAGCCAAAGTAAGAGGAAGCGAGAGCTTCCAGCAAAGAGGTGGATGGATTGTGTGAAAGAAGATCTGCGACAGTCAGGCATGAGTGTTGAAGAAGGCAGAAGAGTGGCACTGAATTGAGAGAGATGGTGACAGTTAATACGATACCCCAACCCCATGTAAATGGGAAAAAGGGGATGATGATGATGATGATGTGTAGCAATATGGGTGACCACTACAGCCCACCCAATGTGTGGTCCACCCTGGTGGGATCTGGCCACATGACAGTCTTGTTAGAACTACCAGCATGTACCCCCCCTTGCAGACAATAGACATATATGTCAAGAAATCCATTTATAACCACCTGTGGGATGTTTGTCATAACATGACTGTACCTCCCCCTTCAGATGGGACTGGCATGTCTGCAGACCTCTACACCCATGTATTATATCATCAGCATTACAACTGCATGAACTGGGCTATAAAGAACAGGAGGGACACAGGCTCATCATGGCTCAGCACACCTGACTGGTGGAAACGTGCCATTAGCAGGCTGTGCGATAACAGGTGAACATTGCTGTGTGACAGTTGTGGTGGTGGTGCCCCCCAACATGGTGGCACAACATACTCAGGTAACACCAGCACATAGTGCTGTTGTGATGTTGTGTAGGCATGGTAAGTGACACCTGTTGCCACTCACACAAAGCAGGACCAGTACACACAGTGTAGTAACATGTGTAACCCCAAAGAACAGGCCCAGATAGTCACTGACCTCAGATGTCATGATGCCACATATGATGGGTCTGTACTGATAGCTAACATGTACACCTGCACTGTCTGCATCATGTACACTCCCTAATCCCCACCATATGTGACACATGACAATCCTACAACCTGTCTAATAACCAATATATTGACAGAGCAGTTCATAACAGGCCTCACAATGGAAGGCACACAGCATCTATTGCACATGCTAACATTGCAGGCTGACACCCACCTGTGATCTGACATGGGCTATTAACACCATTGGGAAGCCCTTGCATTCATTAAGACACCACTATCTGCACACCAGCTGAGTGGACTATGGCACCTGTTCTACCCATGCTCAGAGGTGGTGCATTCACTGACCAACATAACTATACAACTCTTTCTGTAACTATATATATATATATATATATATATATATATATATATATATATATATATATATATATATATATATATCTGTGCCCATAGGGTTGATCATCATTGATGGCAGACATGCACAGCATAGGGACATCCTATTTCAATACCTGATCTGTAAGCAGCAGTGCTTGACAGGGTGCAGTCCTGGGTCCCCTACTGCTTGGACTGCATGTCACCACAGTACGCATGAGTACTGAATGACTGTGGCTAACACTGTTGGCTGCTGCCTGCTAATTGTGAGCACTCATAGAGTATCTGTGTTATGCCAGTATCCTGCAGGAGGGTATTGCAAACATATGCCTTGTGACATACTAATGTCGATAATCACCAAGTGAATATATATGTAGTATCCTTACTCAGGTAGACCTATGTCCCCAGTTAATAACACATCAGTGCATACATGTGATGTACATACCCTGGGATGAAAAGTGGGCACACAGACCTAGCAGCACAGGTGTACATCTAATGTGTCTCAGATCAACATGTCTCCACAGTGATATGGCAGGAGTCATATGGCATAGCTGAGGCCACAGTCACCAGAAGATGACATACTCATAGCCTCCACATACTCTTCCCTCAGCATGCCAATATCTGACTCCAACAGACATTTATTGATGTGCCTTACCAACCTGTACAGGCACTTGCACACAACAGCATGTTCCCTCAGAAGACCACTACACATCTTCAGTATGTGCTCCCTGCTGTTCGTCTACAGTGGGTGTCATGGCCACCTGTGGCATATAGTCTACTCAGAGATGATCTGTGCCTTGCATACAGAGCAAGGTGTGACCCTGCTGGAGTGCATATGCTGCCTATCTGTAGGGAGCATAGTAGATGGATGACTCACTCTACAGGCATTAACCTACTATGTGATGCAATCACTACGTAATTGTGGGAGACATTTGTCTAGCAGACATAAACACACCCATGAAACAGACCCTGCCTAATGGTACACAGAGCACAACAGTGCACCTCAGCACTTGCCAGCTGTTTGATTGGCTGGGCGACCATCATCTCAACACACGGCATCTGCCTGAGTCCCTCTTGGACTGGGACAGTATGTTCTGATCCTGTACCGAAGGGTATGCAGATGTCTCTGATTGTGAGGCCTGAATTGCTATTATGCTAGTTAAGTTCACATGTCCTATGGCTCCATAACATGATGCATACTACTGTACCAGCCTCACACACAAACATGGCCACATTCAGGCTAACACCTCTACCACTCACTGCATACATGACATGCCAAGGCACACATGTAGTGCCAGTTGGCTGTATGTAAATTAGAACACTTACATATGTAGTAGTACACACTGCAGATCTCAGTACCCAAAACACCTCATATCTGCTAGTACAATCCGTTTAGAACATATAATGCTTGTTGATATCAGCAAGCCTTGTTGTAGTCAGTCATTTGGGGGGCTACTTCACTCACTAAAATAAAATAATGCAAAACCCTATCTATGTCTAAGTTACAAATGTGATGATACATATGTCATATGGCTATACACATGCACCTGATGGCCTGGAGTGAGATTAAAACCCCTACCTATCTAGTCTTATACCCTATAGATCACAGTTCTTATTGCATGTGCTGCGGCTTATGTCTGCTACTATACTGTCATTAGGCCTAGAAAAAGAGTGCAGTTTGGAGGCCAGCAGCAAGTTACAGGTCCAAAATGTGCATAACCATTGCAGGTGGATAGCCCATGAGGGGACGCCCATTGTTTTTCTGATGTGTATACACACACAGACACACACACACATGTGCACACACACACACACACACACACACACACACACACACACACACACACACACACACACACACACACACACACACACACACACACACACACACACACACACAAACACACACTAAGTGGGTTGGAGTGAGACTAGAACCCCCACCTATCTAGGCTTATACACTATAAAGCACAGTACTTATCAAATTCGCCACAGGTTATGTCTGTTGTATATGTGATTGCAGGAACAGTACTTGTGACTTACACAAACTAGTCTTGTGCTAAACAGCATCTTTGGCCTGCAGAGTGATATTACTTTGGACTGCTATCTGCATCTATTATCCAAACAGTTGTTATTCTAGCTATCTGTGTACAGTTAGCAGTATTGCCATATGTGGCTGCTTGCAGTTACTTAGGCAAAACTGTGGGCAGGGACATATATTCTTGTATATAACAGGGATGTATATATAAATGTAGCTGTGTGGGTATATGATATGTATATGTGTTATGTAGATATGCAGAGAGAGACTATGTATCATTTTAACATATATATATATATATATATATATATATATATATATATATATATATATATATATATATATATATATCAGTATATATCTATCTGACACTTCATAGCGATAGAGATACTATGCATGTGAGAGAGAGAAACTGACAGATGGATATGTATATGTATATGTCTGTATGTACAGACAATTTAAACATAACAGGTCATTTCACTGATTGGGGCAATGGAAGTATGCTCATTTTTCCTGGGGCAATGGAACTATGCTTGTTTTTCCTAAGTGTACGGGCATGCCAAGTGGGACTGTCAGTACTTATAATGTGGCTCCAGGCCACACCTACCTGTACTCCAGTCTGGGATTTTGTGTGTTACAGACATTAACATCCACCCCTGTTTCAGCAGTACTGTACTTTACTCAAACTGTTCATGGCATCCCCCAGCTGTCTGCTGTAGTTACTATGTGACTGAAGCTGGTAATGTTACACCACCAGCAGACTGACAGTCTGCATACCTCTCAACTCACCTGATTTTCACAGAATGTCCAGAGTTGTGTCTCATATGTTTGGTCTGTTCCTCATACATTTGTTGTCTTCTGCTGCTTTATTGAATGTTGACGTCAATACATTCTACTAACTACAAACATTTGCATTTCAGACTTTATATCCTTCAGAAAATAAGTGATAATGCAACAACTTTTAGTCCATCAACTGTCTAGGTTTATGAGACCATTATTTTAATTCTGTTTCTATGTTTGGGCCTTTGTCCCCCCAATCTTTCTGGCTTTGTCCAGATTTCTTGCACTAAGAGGTTGAGTGCTATGACTTGCTGTAAAAACACCAAAATAGTACCACCTCACATGTAAAAGATGTGAGTAATTCCAGATTAGACCCATCAACACCATCACCCATGCTAGCTTCCCTGGTCCACTGAGCTATACAGGTCGCTAGAGAGATAGGAGTCATTAGTCAGAAAATCAGCACCATACATATGTACAATGTTATCTTGCATGAAGAGAGGCAAGAAATGTGTGAGGAATATCTGTGTTACAGCCCTGAGATTGCTGGCCCACTGATATACCATAGCTGACTTTCTGTTAATGTGGTTATAAGGATACACTGCTGTGTTGGGGATGGGGGAAAAATAGCAGTTGATCAGCTTGGGTACTCAGTAGCTCAAATATCATGTGTGCCCACTGTTTAACATCTCCCTTGCCTGATGTTGTGAATATTTCAATCATGAGGCCTGATGAATATTGAGGAAGATGTGCAATATGTACAATGTTATCTTGCATGACGAGAGGCAAGAAATGTGTGAGGAATATCTGTGTTACAGCCCTGAGATTGCTGGCCCACTGATATACCATAGCTGACTTTCTGTTAATGTGGTTATAAGGGTACACTGCTGTGTTGGGGATGGGGGAAAAATAGCAGTTGATCAGCTTGGGTACTCAGTAGCTCAAATATCATGGGTGCCCACTGTTTAACATCTCCCTTGCCTGATGTTGTGAATATTTCAATCATGAGGCCTGATGAATATTGAGGAAGATGTACTATTGGACTGGATATCTGTAGTATCACATAGATGTTAAATCTGACCCCATCTCTCACTATATTTTCTTGAATAATAGCAGCAGATCCATACATATGATACCTTATTATAGTAATCCTTACAGTTAGTGTGTAGGTTAGAGACTTACCTTGTGAATGCAGCAGTTGACAGAACTGCAGTACAGGGCTGACTTTGTGTGATGCAAGCAGTACACAGCCAATACATGGATAGGTACAGGTTGTGTGGGTTGCCTGGCATCAGGTATTTTAATATATGTATGTGCGTTGGAGTGAGATGTCAGTCTCTAGGACTCTAGATTGTTAATGAATGTGCTATGCATTTTCTCATAGCCAATGCCAGGTCATACTGGGCATGCCTGTTTGCCTATAGGGACATCATCAGGGAGCTCCTCCTCTGACTCCTCCTGTGAGTGTAGCTGTGGTGAGCTAGCCACTGGTGGGGGGGCTGTGTTTTCCTTCCATTTGCTGATCCTGCTGCAGATGCTTCTGCAGAATCATATTGCGTAGCTTGGCACAAACTGTGAACATATGTGCACATGTGGCTGGAGAGTACTGCAGACCTCCACCAGACATATTTTGGCACCAAAATCTTGGCTACAGCAACTCAAACACATACACACACACTCTATAATGTTCCTAGTTTGTGTGTGTGCCTCATTATGGCATTCTTCAGTGGGTGTGTGTGCATTTCTGATGGTTGTCATCATCCACAGTTCCAGTGTATAGTCAGGATCCCCAAGTAAATGTCCATGTGGGATGCCCCCCTAGCAAACATCTGGTACAGCTGTGATACATGCCAGATATGGGAGTCGTGATAGCTACCAGGGCTGCCAGCATGCACATTCATGATAATGTCCTGGGCATTGCACACAACCTGGCAGATGATGAAGTGGTACTGCTTGCAGTTGATGTAGATTCTACCCTCCTCACTGGGTTGTGCCTTGATGTGTACATGGGTGCAATCTATGGCACCCATTACCTCAGGGTAGTGTGCTACATGCTAGAATTGTTGCATATTGCTGGCCCTTGCCTCAGGGGTGTGGGGAAAATAAATGTGCTCACTGGCATGTGGTAGCATGGCATCCAGGAACTGGTGGAGTACCCTGGATGCTGATGCCTGTGAGACCCCCCATCATGTCCCCAGTTGTTCTTTGCAAGATACCTATTGCTATTATCCTAAAGGCTAGACATACCTTTGTTTTCACTAGGATAGGTTCCCATCTCTTGGCTCTGGGTCTGGTTGAGGGTGGCAGAGCTCTGTGAGTTCTTGTAGTATGTTCCTATCCACCCTGTAGTGCTCTACAATCTCCAGCTTATGTAGCTCCTGTAAGGTTACCCTGGGCCTGAACACTTTTCTCCTTCTCTGCCTAGGTATATTGTCAGCAGCAGCATTGCCTTCAGCATCTAGCACATACAGATGTAACAGACCTGCAGCAACCCCTAGCATTCTTTCAGTTAAAATTCCCAGGTCTGTACTCCAATGGTGCAGATTATGGGGTAAAGTCAAATTGCAGGGTGTATTCAGCCTATATAGTGCTCTGCTGTAGGTGTAGCCTGTGTGATTGGCTACCTATGATGCATTGCACATGCCTAGTATATAATTAACTTCATTTTATGGTCCTAGTTTAAGTTAAACAAAGATCCAACAGTAATTAATACATCAGTGACCTTTTAGATAGTCTTAGCACAGCGGCACACAGCTCAAATACATGGAAACATGAGCCCCACAGCTAAAGAAAGCTTAGAAATCAATACACAGCCCACCCAGACTTGCACACTCAGCATGGCACTGTGCCATGCAAACAGGAGCAGCTGTGCTCCAATTAGTTCAGAAGTTAGGGACACACCCTCTTCTGATGTCAGCTACCTCCTCTGTGCACACCAACATGGTTATCTGCCTATACGGCAGGGATCTGCAGATACGATTACCCCATTATACTCTACAGTAACTCCACCTCATTTGCATAGAATTCCGTGCTCACACCCTGGATACTACACGCTTCCAAGCCCTGCCATGTTAGCAACAGCAGCAATGCACCATTGTAAATACTGCACACAGGGTCCTGTAATGCATTTCTGTCTCATTATATTAACTTTGAGATTTTCCACATTTTTTATTTATAAGCCATGTTTGCACAAAGTGGGATGCTATAAAAACATGCAGATTATTAAAAAAAAATATTTATTTTAATGTATTTAGTGTAATGTTTAAGATACACAGAGGACACTTTCACTCATATCTGTGTGTACTATGTCATTTCTGTCCATATATCTGCATTTTTACAGCCCATTTTGTCTTTACACAGTCCTGTACATGGAGTTTTTCTGTGTACACTACTGACACTGACACAGGGTCTGCAGGGCTGCCTATCTGCTTGCTGGATCTCACTACCTGCCTCATTTGCATGAGATTCACCTGCTTATGAGGTGATTTGCATGCCACAGAACTTTCAATATTGGCACGTGCATGCTTGCTGCCCAGCAGTGCTTACTGGATCACAAACATGCTTACTTTTGTGTAAGCACCATGGCACAATGCCTACATGGTAGAAAATACAATGTAGGCTTTATTAAACTCCCCTCCATAATCTATAAAATGGTGTTGTTAAAAGAGTTATATTGCAAACTGTGTTTATATGAAGTATTAACTTGACATTTATTTCTAATAACATACAGATGATCATATATCCTATTTCTTAATTTCCTTTTGGTTCATCAGATATGAAATAAGTCATAGGATATGCATACAATACATTTTTCATTATGACTTTTCATCTCCCAGTTTGAATTTTAATGTTACTTACCTCAAGTCAAATTCCCAGAGACACACAAATTAAACGTACTGAACTTCAACTCACACTAAACAAAGTACGCTATCAGTTTCTTGTTTTTTACAGGACCCCCTTTTATGACCCTAGACGTCCATGTCAGATTCCTAAATGTCATGGATAAAAAGGATGGACGTAGCAAGAACCCCAGAAATGATATGCCCAGCAATCTGACGAGTGTCATTTTTTAAGACCATGGAACATAATGCAACAGACCAGATTAACATTTGAAAAAAAAATCATCACACTACATCCACAACAATTTTTTTTTTTGTGGAGAACAGTCTAGTCCAATGAACTTGGCTAACGTCTTAGAGAAGATAACATATGCTTTTGACTGTGCCGATATTGTACACACAGCTTACCTTGATTTGCTCAAGGTGTTTGACAACATCCCCCATGCTAGCATAATTAAACAAAACTAAATGTATTACAAATAGAACCTTATGTGGTAAAATGGACAGCAACTTGACCAAAGCAGAACTCTCAATGTAAGGATGATGGGGGCAGCATCAGAGAATGTGAAGGGGACCAGTGGTGTCCAGTGTTGCTCATTGCTGGGACTGTTTTTATTTGGTATCTACTTCTCTAGAAAACTAAAAAAAAAAAAAACAGACCTTCAGCTAACCATGTCTGAGGATGACCGAAAACTGGGAGCCATTGTCAAATCTCCCTCTGAAACAGAAGCCCTTCCACATGAGCAGTGATAAATGCCTTGTGTATTGAAAATGGGTTGAAGTTAAATGTTAAAAAATGCAAGATTGTTGCATGTGGCAGACAAACAATTTTCCCAGGATGCAGCACTGACAATATTCAACTTCAAAATGAAAATGAAGTTAGAGAACTGGGAACCCATGTTGATAATTATTTCTTTAACCAACACATAACAACAGTTGTCTGGAAATCCTTTTAATTCTCACAGTTGATCAATGAGGGATTGTAAACCAGATGAAAAGATTATTGTCCCCTTGCATTCAACACTAATCATACTAATTACTGTTGCTTTCATTTTCCAAATAATGCAGATATAATTTGATTCACTGGACATGCTGCTGCAGGGCTGACATCTGCTGTGAGTGCAGATTAATTGTATATGTGTGTGTGTTTAACTCCTTTTGGTGACACTTGCACCTGGCAACAATCTCCAGTAGACCACCCTCATATCTTTTGTGGATTTCCTTGATGACAGCTGTCTTGGTCATCATTTAATGAATTAGATGTGCCAGTGCCTTGTACAGAATGTTTAGCAGCTCCATGGGTGAGGAAGAACCGACTGTTATATGACGGGTCTTGCCATTTTGTTGCCCCTTATGTGATTAAAAATATTGTACTTAAACCGTTGGCTGAAAACGTGGTCCTATAACTCAGTAGTATAAGTATTAACTAAATGTACAGTTCCATTGCTTGTATCAGATGGTGGATGTAATTATTAAATAGATTAGATTACTCCCATGGAGTGCTGAGCAGTAACCCTAAAGCATGTTACTGTTTCACACTACTGTGCACATTCTCCAGTGTATATATTTCATTTTAATGTAGCTGGTCAGCAAACCCATAACTAGGGCTGGGCGAGAGTGTCACTTCCCAGGATGCAAGGTGTTAGGGGACATGATCATCACTAGAAAATACATGCTAGATTAAATGCCAATCAGCCCCTATAAGTCAGTGGGGCAATTGCTATGCCGATTGGTTCTTGTAACTACAAGCGGTATCAGTAACTATTTAAGATTATGAGATTATGGTGTATTTGTGTATGTGCACATCTGTGTGTGTGTGTGTGTGTGTGTGTGTGTGTGTGTGTGTGTGTGTGTGTGTGTGTGTGTGTGTGTGTGTGTGTGTGTGTGTGCGTGTGTGTGTTTGTGTGTTAGGAATTGTATTAATGAGCTAATATATTTCTTTGCTACAGTTTGTGAAAAGTGTAGAAAAGTTAGCGAAGCCCTATTATGGATATTATGCAAAAAGAAATAGCTCTTTGCCTATAGCTGGAGGACGTTTGTTTTTCTTTTTTTTTTGCCTCCACAAGCCTGAATGATTTTTTTGGTGATCAACTCATACTGAGGAGGTTTTTATGTTATTTGGCAGGATATCAATCCAGCTGACCTAACAACACTTTTGGATATTATTATCCTTTTGTTTAAAAAAAAAATAAAATTCATATTTTTTATTAATTTATTTACTTACTTATGAACTTAGTTTACCAGGTAAGGCCTGTAGACACTTTTCAGCCATGGCCTAGGAAAGGAAGGCAAAACAAAAACAATCAAAACAAGGAATACAAGTTAAGTTTGCAAGAAAACATGATCATAAAAACTGCAAGCTGAATTTACAGCAAAGCATGAGAACTTAACCACTATACATTAAATATATTGTGCTTGTATTTGTATGCATACAGTGAAATAATACAGTTAAAAGGAAACACCATGGATGGAGATTATTCACAAAATATACATGCAAAGAACATTCTTGCCAAAAAGTTCTGAGTGAGAAGAGACAATGAGTGGGATCATGCTAAGTAAAATTACATTATGAGTGTTCAGTCTCAGTGAATGTGGGATTCCCCAAAAAAGGCTACATCATGCAGGCAAACAAAGGAACATGTCTGGTTGTGGTATATGCTAATAGTTGTATAATGACATAGTAATTAACAGCATTATTAAAATGTGTCTCCTCGTGTATGCTAATGAGGGGAATCAAGTGGGAGTGCTTCAGAAAAGTATAAATGCTGTCCAATGGAACTGCACCTGCTCAGCGGAATGGTGCTTCACAGGTTCATGGGTTAAAACTAGACTAACTACCACCAGGGCGTTTATAAACCAAGCCATTCAACCCAATGAAAAATGTGTCCTTGTGTGTCATAGACATTTATTAGGAGGAGGTATGTTAGGAAGTTTGTAAAAGTTATGTGTGTGAGGGTATGTTAGTTTGGGCATAATTACTCTCTGCCTCTGTCTGGGGGTCAGACCTGGAGTGAATTTCTGATTTCCCATCCATTGGTCAAGGTTAGGCTTAAATAGGGTTAGGGATGGGCTCTCCTTCTTATGGATGGGAAGCCTGTACTAGAGCATGGGGATCCTCTGAGACACATATCAGTTTTGCCAGCACACAAATTTTAAATTCTTGGATCTAGTAGTTCTGATGTTGTTTGTTTTGTGAATGTGCAGAAGGTCCATCAGAGATGGATCCAAGGATGCCTTGTTATGTCAGGCATAGATCGCCTCTCAGTAACTTATAAGAGACTGAGCATAGAGATAGGACTTTAAGGTGATCCCTACAGGTCAATGTGTTGATACTCTGGATTCTCCTGGTAAGGAACCTTTGAGAGCATTACAACTGTTACATATGTCTGTTCAGGTACATGCAGAAGGGGGCATTACACTCAATGATGGGTCTAATAAGGGCTGAATAAAGTGGTGATATGACTTCTTGGACCTGGATGCCATGCCCTTACTTATAGGCTGGTTGGCATACAATGATTTTCTTACTACCTTGGCCACATTCTGGTCAAAGGCCAAATTATTGTCTATATATGTTCCCAGATCCCTGACTATTGGGTGAATTCTCAGGGGTGTCTTTTCAATGGGTAATTAGGCTAGGTGACTGTTTTCCCAAAAGGCATTATAATGCATTTCTTGGCATTGTGTTTTAATTTATGACTTTGGCACCAGTAATTTGTCTGGGTTAGACCCTATTGTATGATGTTTATGTCATGATGGAATTCTATACTTGGTCAGCCTTTACCTCTGAGAATTAGATGCTAAATAGGAGAGGTCCCAGCACAGAACACACTGGATCCCTGCACTGAAGGGTCTCTTAGTGGATGTGGTCTCACCGATACTGACTTCCTGGGTCCTGTCTGTGAGCCAGCTGGTAACCCATCCATAAAGTCTGAGCTGAATTTTTCAGCCATCAGATTCACTATGTCAGTCTGTTCAGTGAAGTTGGCACCATTGAGCACCAGCTTGACCCACTGCTGTGTGCTGCCTTTGAGGACTTGTGATTGTCTTTAGACTGTGAGGCTATCTTGGCTTAATAACCGGCTTGCTGAACTTTAGTAGTCCTTTTAGTTTTCTGTTTAGTTTAGCTAGGGCGCTCATATCATTATGGGAGTTGCTCTTCCTGATTTTAGCCATGACTTTTTTCTTTTATTATATACCCTGTAAAAGTTTACATTCCTCCAGTGTGGTTTGTTTTTAAAGTATTCTGTTTTCTTTTTTAGTCTTACTTCTAGTAGGTATAGCAAGCTCTCTACAGCATTTACATGGCTCCACAGGGGTCTCCATGAATAATTGCACACAGGTTGCTGTGAACTAGGGGTTAGGAGGGACATTCACTTTTGACAAACTATCACCTAATAGGATGTAGTTGCTTTGCAATAGCTCCTAACTTTTACAGGGTTTGCAGAGGTTAATTAGTTGATTTTTACCAGATGAATAAAGCCAATAACCTAGCTGCAGAATCCAGGGGCAGCTTGTGCCATTGGACTGCAGGGCTGCAGCCATCCCCAGCTGTGAAAAGAAAGAAAAAGAAAGAACCCCATTTTAAAAAATAAAATATTTAAATTAGTATACTATTGTATACTGGCTGCTTAGTTGTGACTGCAAGTCCGACTGACTCGTTGTTAAAGTCCTGGAACTCAAACTGCACATGTTCTGTGAGTTCTGCGTTTAAAAAAAAATAGTTTCTGGTAAACCCGGACTGCTGTAAAAGCAGCCCAGATTAAGAAGAGAAGGCATCAGTGTACAGATGCCCAGATATCTATGCGGTTTGTAACTGCAGTATGGTGGAAGGGGATCAGACTGTCACGTCCGCAGATACGTACGTGACATGGATGGTTGGATGGCTACTGATTGGTTCTCTTCTTGGAATTGCTCTCTTCCCACACTGGGAAAAAGACAGCGAGAATTTGAAAGAGTCAGGGAGTCAGCAGCAGTAGTTCTTGTTTGGAGTTTGATCGGACAGCAGAGGAGATACAGCAATGCAGTGTACCTTAAGTTCAACTTGTTTGATGGTGACTAGTTGCCTGGATAATGGATTGGAAAAAAATGGAAAGAGGGAAATAGTTCTCAGGATCAACAGTAGGACCATTCCTCTCTAAGGACATTACTGTGGTTATTCTCCAGGCCTTGGACATGTACCAGAGGAAAGGTTTGACTGAATAAGTTTAAAATGGAACTGATGAGGCAATACTTAATGTTGAATAGGAGACAGGCTGGTATGTTGTCAGGATTCAGGAAACTAGTATTTTTTGGTTATAGAGAGAGTATTTAGGACCTCTCAGAGGTGCTTTTGGAGGGAGGTATAGGTTGGGTATTAAGGGGGGCAGGGAGGGGACAGCACAGTAATGCTAGAACTGAATGTATCTGTATATACAGTGGATATAAAAAGTTTACACATCCCTGTTAAAATGCCAGGTTTTTGTGATATAAAAAAATGAGACCACAATAAATCATTTCAAAATGTTTCCCACCTTTAATGTAACCTATAACCTGTACAATTCAATTGAAAAACAAACAAATCTGTTAGGGGAAAAATATAAAAAATAAAAAACATACAATTTACTGGTTGCATACGTGTGCACACCCTTAAACTAATACTTTGTTGTGTGTGCGCACCCTTAAACTAATACTTTTTTGAAACACCTTTTGATTTAATTTCAGCATTCAGTCTTCTTGGGTAGGAGTCTATCAGCATGGCACATCTTGATTTGGCAATATTTGCCCACTCTTCCTTGCAAAAGCACTCCAAATCTGTCAGATTGTGAGGGCATCTCTTGTGTATAACCCTCTTCATGAGACCCCACAGTTTTTCTATTGGATTTAGGTCTAGGCTCTGGCTGGGCCATTCCAAAACTTTAATTTTCTTCTGGTGAAGCCATTCTTTTGTTGATTTGGATGCATGTTTGGGGTCATTGTCATGTTGAAAGGTGAAATTCCTCTTCATCTTCAGCTTTCTAGCAGATGCCTGAAGGTTTGGGGCCAAAAGTGACTGGTATTGGGAACTGTTCATAATTCCCTTCACCTTGACTAAAGCCCCAGTTCCAGCTGAAGAAAAACAACCCCCAAAGCACGATACTGCCACCACCATGCTTTACCATGGGGATGGTGTTCTTTTGGTGGTGCAAAGTGTTGTTTTTGCGCCTAATATACCTTTTGGAATTGTGACCAGAAAGTTCAACCATGGTCTCTTCAAACCATAATACATTTTCCCACATGCTTTTGGGAGACTTGATGTATTGTTTTGCAAATTTTACATGGGCCTGGATGTTTTTCTGTGTAAGAAAAGGCTTCTGTCTTGCAACCCTACTCCATAGTCCAGACATATGGAGAATATAGGAGATTGTTGTCACATGTAGTACTTGCCAGAAATTCCTGCAGCTCCTTCAGTGTTACTGTACGTCTCTTGGAAGCCTCCCTGACTAGTTTTCATCTTGTCTTTTCATCAATTTTGGAGGAATGTCCAGTTATTTGCAATGTCACTGTTGTCCCATATTTTCTAAACTTTTTGATGACTGTCTTCACGGTGTTCCATAGTATATCCAATGCTGTGGACATTTTTTTATACCCTTCACCTGACTGATACCTTTCAACAATGAGATCCCTTTGATACTTTGCAAGCTGTCTGCAAACCATGGCTTTTGCTGTAGCAGACAACTGAGTTAATGTCAGGAAAATCCTACTAGGACAGCTGAACTTTATTTGGGGATAAACAGTGTCTCTTTAATTGATGGCATGTGTTATCCCAAGAAGACTGAATGCTGTAATTAAATCAAAAGGTGCTTCAACAAAGTATTAGTTTAAGGGTGTGCACACTTATGCAACCAGCGTATTGTATGTTTTTTATTTTTTATGTTTTTCCCCTAAAAGATGTATTTGTTTTTCAATTGAATTGTACAGGTTATAGGTCACATTAAATGTGGGGAAAGTTTTGAAATGATTTATTGTGGTCTCATTTTTTATATATATCACAAAAACCTGGCATTTTAACAGGGGTGTGTCAACTTTTTACATATATATATATATATATATATATATATATATATATATATATATATATATATATATATATATATATATATATATATATATATATATATATATATATATGTACACACACACATATCCCCGGGATTCATGAAGCTCGGCGCAATGCCGGCATTAGGCTTGCGCTGACCGTGTGGCATGAGGATGGCGCAGTAGTGCCAAATGCATAGTAATGAAGGCGCACTGCCGACACAGCCACATGCAAAGGAAAGGAGCATGAGTGCATAGGGCGTGTCAAAGTGCCACACGGAGGCATGGAAATGGCAGCTGTCGATGTGCAACCTAAAATGCTTGCATATAACATGTTGCAAGATAGTAACCACATCAGTGTCCCTGGATACTGAAATGTATGCAAAGCATGCAAGAAAGTACCTGCGAACACAAAGTGGCGAAGCAAACAGAAATGCACGGTAGGGAATAACGGGTCCCTATCCCGTGAACAAATGACATGGAAGACCATGAGGCCGTAGTTCAACGCAGTGTAGATAGCCATACCAAGTGGAAGTGAAACACATCATATGTTAGCGATCCGCCAGTAGGTACGTCCAGCCCAATGGTGAGGGTCATCGGCTGACCCATAATGTGAGGGAGGTACACAGCTGAGCAGCTGTGTCCATAACAAAATACATGAGAAATGTAGACATCTAGTAACCATATGTCCGAATTATATTCCACAAGGCATGTATAGCCACATACAAAAGGTATGTCCGTATTTCACATACCAAATGTGATAGGAAATAGAATAATCATGTAAACGAAACAGAAGGAGCATGCAAACAGCCACAACAATAAGGACACATGTAGGCTGAAAGGAACAGTATTATCCGTATTGTCGACTAGGATTACCACCTGTCCCACTTTGCGAGTGACAGTCCCTCTTTGGGCAGTTGTATCCTGACAAAACCTGTAACAATGGCAAATGTCCTGAGATTAGAGGACAAAATTATTCCCTATACATTATGTAAAAGTTGCATTAAACAGGTTTTCTGTATCTAAATTACATAAATGTTATAAGAAACAGAATAAGCACCTGAACTGCTACAAGAATAAGCTTTTATATAGGCAAGAAGTCTAAGTTCTATCCTGTGTACTGACCGTGGGTATGTGTCAGCCTGTAAAATGTGATGTGTGTACCAAAAATGTCCCACTTTGGCCAACTGAAAAGGTGGCAACCCTACTGTTGACTGTGGGGAGGTGTTGTCCACTACAGTCGGATATGTGTACGGAATATATCCCATCCTGGACATAGGAAAAGGTGGCATCCTACCAATGAGTAC
Source organism: Protopterus annectens (assembly GCF_019279795.1). Classification (NCBI taxonomy): domain Eukaryota; kingdom Metazoa; phylum Chordata; order Ceratodontiformes; family Protopteridae; genus Protopterus; species Protopterus annectens. The sequence goes on from NC_056741.1 coordinate 125,880,450, forward strand.
AACAGGCCACCAAAATCCGGAAGTCAGCGGTACAAGCTGAACTTGTCAGGATGTGTCACAGTTGAACAGGTAGTACCTGGGTATATCAAACATGTAATGAAAGAGAAGTATGGGCGTGTACCTATGTGTGTGAGGTATAGCATGTGGAAAGCAAACATGACAGGGTAGTCCACACAACCATACAGGTACCAGACACATGTAGGGTATTCAATGTGTTACTCTGGCCGTGTCATGGGCCAACAACCAAAGCACAGATGTACGGGGTGTGAGGAATCTGTGTGTGTGGGGTGGATGGGTAATGGTACAAACCTCCAAGGCAATACTGTGTTGTATGCAGAATAGGTGAAACGGAGGTGTATGAGGGAGCAATGGGTGAAGCTGAAAGAAACACAAACACATGTATAAACAGCTGCAATACAACCAGACAGGCCATACTGTAGAACACAATCCCACAAACAGATGAATATTGAAATGTGCGATACAAATGCATAGATATGTCACCGGCACATATCCACAGATTGGTCCTGATGGAACTGGCCATAACAAATGCAACACACCTGGATGGAACTGGCCATAACAAATGCAACACAGCTGGATGCATAATGGACTACCCAGCATCCACTCCACATCACACAACCCGCTCTCATACCTGAACGTCCACCAAATCCAGCCGTACTTGGCCTACTGGTGTAGTGCAGCCACAGCAACACATAGTGACCACTACACATATGTAGTAGGTAGTGTCACCCTAGGCAGTTGCAGGATTGCACATGATCTCAGCACATTTTCGTACCTCCAAAACTATGTTCAGTATACCTCTTGTTGTGGATCGGTACAATTTTTGGATATCCCTCACTGGATACAGAACCTGTGTAAACATTAGAATGGGAGACACGAAGTCCAGTCCTGTAGATATCTGGACAGAAGTTGGAATGTGCATTAGAAAGCGCTCACATTTCATCAATAAATTTGTTTTTATTCATTTGGACTTTGGAATTCTTTATATTGTGGAAGTCTAAGGTGAAATAAGGTGGTTGTGCTCCTTCTAATTTGTTTTTTTAGTATATATATATATATATATATATATATATATATATATATATATCTGTAAACCAAATGTATGTCTGCAAGTAACTCCAAGAGAGTAAAAGTCCCGTAAAAGCTGTGATAAATAATAAAGGATGCCAATGACAATAAATAGCATCAACGGGACAACCACGGCAATGAATATAAAGTCAAAAAGTAATCAACTATGAAGAAAAAAACACATGAAAGCTGGAATACATCCAAAAAACAAGGAACTCCAAGTTGTCAAAGCATACGATTTAATCCACAGAAGTAAGCACTTTCACCACAAGGGCTTCATCAGACTTACAAAATACATTCAGACAAACATTTAAATACCAGGTAAAAAATCAAATGCATGACCTCACTTCCTTATTACATTTAAAATAACAAATAGAAATCAAATACATAACATCACTTCCTTGAATAATATGCTGACTAATCGAACTAATAAAATGCATTACTAAAAGCACGTAAATAAGCATATTTGTTCCCAAAGTCAACCAACAAAATATAATATAAATATATGCGTGTGTATATCTACAGTACTACATTTGCACAAAGCGATGCATGAATTCATTTGTAAATAACTCTTCCAAAGCCTGATTAATGTAAAATACAAAAAATCAACAAATCTAAGCAGTGTGTATGGTACAAACTAATACAATGATATGAACATGTCTAAAAACATAATAATTATTACTCTACTAAAAAATTGTAAATAATGCATATAATCATATTAAAAATATATGTGAACTAAAAAATAAAATTATAAAAACTAAGCACCATAAACATTCCTAAACCAAAAATTCATATGGCCCAAATACATAATGCTTATAAAAACAGAATGATAGCGTTCTTCTAGTCATATATATGGGAAAATATAGGCTCATCGAAAGATATGATCTGTCAAAAATCAGATGATAAAGAATATGTCATACACATACATAAATTGAGAAACTACAAAGGCATTATATTCCTGCGCACAGAATAAACTTTATATACCCTACATCTTCTATTGGATAAAACAGGCTTGAGTGAACTTTTTCATTCAAGCCAGGATTCCTATCAGCCCTAAATTTTATGATCCAATCAACCTCACAGCGTTCAGTATAATTAATGACATTACCTCCACAAATGCTGGGATGTATAACCTGTAATACCAAAAATTTAAATTGATGTGAGGAATCTGTAGCTTTAATGTGTTTAGCCAGGGAGTAATGAACATTACCTAACATGATGTTATACATGTGCTCTCTAATTCTCTCTCTAAGCCGTCTATTAGTTTTCCCTATATAAAATGCAATGCATTTTATGCACCTAGCAAGATAAATCACATTGCGTGTCTGACAATTAGCTGATACAGTAAGGGGATGTGCTGCATTTGTAACAGGATGGACAAAAGTATTGATATCATCTATAAAAGAACATTGATTACACTTTAAACAAGATTGCGTACCCAAATTACCATTCTGTCCTTTACTACCAGTGGCTACATTGCGATGACATAGTAGCTGTCGAAGATTCCTTCTATTCTTGAATATAAACCTGGGTTCAATTCCCACATGTTTCTTAACATTCTCATCAAGCATTAAAACACCCCAATGTTTCCTAAAAATATTCATAATGGAAAATACATCAGACGTGTAATGTACTGAGATCTTCACTATCGATGGATCATTACCATCGAGAGCACTGTTGCCAACAGATAACTCAGGTTGTTCAGAAAAATACGGACAGGCAGAAGAAGTCCTAAGTGGACTCACCGCATTCATAGCCTCCTGAATCTCTGTGGACCCATACCCCCTCATCAACAATCTACTCTTCAGATTCTCCAATTCTTGTTCATATCCAGTAATCAATGGGTTGAGTCTGGAGGCTCGTATCACCTGACTTTTAACTACGCTCCTAAATACATGCCTTGGATGCATACTGGTTCTGTGCAGCAGGGAATTACAAGAGCATGCCTTCCTATTTATGCCTGTGTTCACCAGGCCATTATCAAACCTCACTATATTAACATCTAGAAAAGAAATGTTGGTTCTCGAATAGTTCATGGTGAACTTTAAAAAACTAGATGAAGTATTAATTTCTTCATAAAACTCAAACAAACTACGCTTGTCATTGGTCCATATCAAAAACAAATCATCTACAAATCTGCGATAATATCCTACAGAGCCTTTAAATCTATTCATATTAAATAATTCTTGGTCCTCCCAACAGGCCATGACAATGTTAGCGTAACTATTCACACACGGCGTGCCCATAGCTACGCCATCTCTTTGCGAATAAACATTGTCATGGAATATAAAAACGTTGTTTTCAAGAACTGTTTCCAGAAATAGACATAAAATATCAATCTGTTTCAAAGGTAGAGTACTATAAGAACCTAAAAAGTTCGATACTGACCTGACACCTACGTCATTAGGTATTATGGTGAATAAACTAGCGACATCAAGTGTTACAAAATAAAAAGGTTCATCCTGAGATAACGGTTTCAAGTAATCATAGAACTCAATCAAAAACTGTTTGCTGTCTCTAAGAATCTTTGGTCTTGTATCAACCAAAGGTCTCAAAAAATACTCAATTACAATAGATAAAGGTTCAGTAACCCAATTCCTCCCTGAGACAATAGGTCTCATTGGAGGATTAGTAGCATCTTTATGGATCTTCGGAAGGCCATTAATAATAGGTATCAAAGGATATTTAACTTTCAAAAAACAAAACATTTCAAAATCAATGTCCTTGCTGAAAAGTAAACCATATAACATATTAAAAACATTTATGGCTTTCCTATTCACCTCATCAAAATTTATGGTACTGTAAAAATGTTCATCAGCAAGTAACACATACATACAATCTAAATAATTATTAGTGTCTAGAACCACCATCATACTGCCTTTATCAGCTGGTCTTATGGTGAGTGAAGCATCTTCTTTTAAAAACTTCAAAGCTAGTCTTTGATTATAACTTAAATTCCATTTACAATTCTTGGTTCTTACTGCAGAACCAGGTTGATGTAAGGCATGTAGATCCTCTTCTACTAATTTATTAAAAATATCTAAGTGAGGATTCAGCACAGGAACAAATACACTTGGTATTTTAAAGGCTGAACTATAAACATTCTCAGGAACTAAGTAGTTAGAGCTATTAAAATCAATTTTCAACTGAACATTACGAGCAAACAACTTTGTGTCAATGATGGTATCTGATAAAAGACTATTGCAACTGGGTATAAAAGATAAACCTTTCTCTAGTACTTGAATCTCATATACTGCTAAATTTCTGTTAGAAAGATTATAAACTAAGGATTCTCGATTCTCTCCCACATACGTTTTAGTGTGGGTCCTGAATGTTCCCCCCCAGAACCTTTCCTTTTCTGTCTCCCTCGACTGTATGACCTCTGCCGTTTCGCTGAATGTGGCAATACAATTGGGAAAGGGTTAGGTTCATTAGTAGTATTAGTATGATTACTATACCTATAACGTTCTTTAGATCTAACAACAGTCAGAAATAGGAGCATTGGAAATGCTATTAGATGTCTCATTCTGATTTATAGACACAGGAGGATTATCAACCTCCTGCATATCATTGTGTATTATCACAGAACCAATAACAGATGATTTATCAGTAGAAACATCTTGAACATTAAGTATATTTTTGGACTCAGGGTTCCTGAGTCCAGTACTACCAGCACTCTTATTAATGGCATCAGTCTGTGTGGTAATAGTCTCTTTAAATGTTGAAGGGAGTGTCCTGCCAGCTTGTCCAGTAGTTAGTGTCTCAGAAACATCGTTGCGTATAACTGGCTTAGGCCAAGTAAAGACATGGCCTGTAGCAAAATCCTTAGTGTCCCTTGTAATTTTCCCTTTCTTTTGTTGTAAAAGTCTTTTCTCAAAGACTTGTAAACTATCAAGTGCCTGCTCCATTCCCTTATCAACATCAGTTTGTGGATATTTTACTTTAATGTCACTCTGTTGCTCAATAACAACCCTTTTCAGTTCGTCCTCTTCAGGGCGAAAAAAGTCAATTAATAATCTCATATAGTTCATGCTCAATTCAAGATTCAGTTGTTGCCATTTGTAAAGTAGACCGGGGTAAGTATTACCTGTAGTAGGCATCTTTAAAATGCGCAGTCCGTGTGGCACAATTTTCCTCGCCAAACATATCTCAAAATGATAGCGCTGCAATTGCATCCTTTTCAACTTGGTTAAATTCAATTCCAAGTTATCTAATGCCACAGTAAACCCCAGGAGATTTTTCACATCATTGTCAACGGTTTCATCATCAACCGAAACTTCATAGTACGCCAATTTTTTAGTAGATTAATAATTATTATGTTTTTAGACATGTTCATATCATTGTATTAGTTTGTACCATACACACTGCTTAGATTTGTTGATTTTTTGTATTTTACATTAATCATTGCCGTGGTTGTCCCGTTGATGCTATTTATTGTCATTGGCATCCTTTATTATTTATCACAGCTTCTACGGGACTTTTACTCTCTTGGAGTTATTTGCACACATACATTTGTTTGATTATTCTACTTGCTCCGGTACTCCAAGGAGACATGGCTGAGTCTCAAATTACATCACTTGAATTACCTTACAACCCTGAATCTACATGGAACAATGTTGTTGCACCAGATCGTTTTTTGAATGCCATTTCCGGTTCCGTGAATCCACTGGCGTACTATGAAGTTTCGGTTGATGATGAAACTGTTGACAATGATGTGAACAATCTCCTTGGGTTTACTAAGGCATTAGATAACTTGGAATTGAATTTAACCAAGTTGAAAAGGATGCAATTGCAGTGCTATCATTTTGAGATATGTTTGGTGAGGAAAACTGTGCCAAGCGGACTGCGCATTTTAAAGATGCCTACTACAGGTAATACTTACCCCGGTCTACTTTAAATATGGCAACAACTGAATCTTGAATTGAGCATGAACTATATGAGATTATTAATTGACTTTTTTCGCCCTGAAGAGGACGAACTGAAAAGGGTTGTTATTGAGCAACAGAGTGACATTAAAGTAAAATATCCACAGACTCATGTTGACAAGGGAATGGAGCAGGTACTTGATAGTTTACAGGTATTTGAGAAAAGACTTTTACAACAATAGAAAGGGAAAATTACAAGGGACACTAAGGATTTTGCTACAGGCCATGTCTTTACTTGGCCTAAGCCAGTTATGCGCAACGATGTTTCTGAGACACTAACTACTGGACAAGCTGGCAGGACACTCCCTTAAACATTTAAAGAGACTATTACCACACAGACTGATGCCATTAATAAGAGTGCTGGTAGTACTGGACTCAGGAATCCTGAGTCCAAAAATATACTTAATGTTCAAGATGTTTCTACTGATAAATCATCTGTTATTGGTTCTGTGATAATACACAATGATATGCAGGAGGTTGATAATCCTCCTGTGTCTATAAATCAGAATGAGACATCTAATAGCATTTCCAATGCTCCTATTTCTGACTCTGTTATTAGATCTAAAGAACGTTATAGGTATAGTAATCGTACTAATACTACTAATGAACCTAACCCTTTCCTGATTGTATTGCCACATTCAGCGAAACGGCAGAGGTCATATAGTCGAGGGAGACAGAAAAGGAAAGGTTCTGGGGGGGGGCAACATTCAGGACCCACACTAAAACGTATGTGGGAGAGAATCGAGAATCCTTAGTTTATAATCTTTCTAACAGAAATTTAGCAGTATATGAGATTCAAGTACTAGAGAAAGGTTTATCTTTTATACCCAGTTGCAATAGTCTTTTATCAGATACCGTCATTGCCACAAAGTTGTTTGCTCGTAACATTCAGTTGAAAATTGATTTTAATAGCTCTAACTATTTAGTTCCTGAGAATGCTTATAGTTCAGCCTTTAAAATACCAAGTGTATTTGTTCCTGTGCTGAATCCTCACTTAGATATTTTTAATAAATTAGTAGAAGAGGATCTGCATGCCTTATATCGACCTGGTTCTGCATTAAGAACCAAGAATTGTAAATGGAATTTAAATTATAATCAAAGACTAGCTTTGAAGTTTTTAAAAGAAGATACTTCACTCACCATAAGACCAGCTGATAAAGGCGGTATGATGGTGGTTGTAGACACTAATAATTATTTAGATTGTATGTATGTGTTACTTGCTGATGAACATTTTTACAGTACCATAAATTTTGATGAGGTGAATAGGAAAGTCATAAATGTTTTTAATATGTTAGATGATTTACTTCTCAGCAAGGACATTGATTTTGAAATGTTTTGTTTTTTGAAAGTTAAATATCCTTTGATACCTATTATTAATGGCCTTCCAAAGATCCATAAAGATGCTACTAATCCTCCAATGAGACCTATTGTCTCAGGGAGGAATTGGGTTACTGAACCTTTATCTATTGTAATTGAGTATTTTTTGAGACCTTTGGTTGATACAAGACCACAGATTCTTAGACAGCAAACAGTTTTTGATTGAGTTCTATGATTACTTGAAACCGTTATCTCAGGATGAACCTTTTTATTTTGTAACACTTGATGTCACTAGTTTATTCACCGTAATACCTAATGACGTAGGAGTCAGGTCAGTATCGAACTTTTTAAGTTCTTATAGTACTCTACCTTTGAAACAGATTGATATTTTATGTCTATTTCTGGAAACAGTTCTTGAAAACAATGTTTTTATATTCCATGACAATGTTTATTCGCAAAGAGACGGCGTAGCTGTGGGCACGCCGTGTGCGAATAGTTACGCTAACATTGTCATGGCCTGTTGGGAGGAGCAAGAATGATTTAATATGAATAGATTTAAAGGCTCCGTAGGATATTATCGCAGATTTGTAGATGATTTGTTTTTGATATGGACCAATGACACGCATAGTTTGTTTGAGTTTTATGAAGAAATTAATACTTCATCTAGTTTTTTTAAAGTTCACCATGAACTATTCGAGAACCAACATTTCTTTTCTAGATGTTAATATAGTGAGGTTTGATAATGGCCTGGTGAACACAGGCATACATAGGAAGGCATGCTCTCGTAATTCCCTACTGCACAGAACCAGTATGCATCCGAGGCATGTATTTAGGAGTGTAGTTAAAAGTCAGGTGATACGAGCCTCCAGACTCAACCCATTGATTACTGGATATGAACAAGAATTGGAGAATCTGAAGAGTAGATTGTTGATGAGAGGTTATGGGTCCACAGAGATTCAGGAGGCTATGAATGCGGTGAGTCCACTTAGGACTTCTTCTGCCTGTCTGTATTTTTCTGAACAACCTGAGTTATCTGTTGGCAACAGTGCTCTCGATGGTAATGATCCATCGATAGTGAAGATCTCAGTACATTACACGTCTGATGTATTTTCCATTATGAATATTTTTAGGAAACATTGGGGTGTTTTAATGCTTGATGAGAATGTTAAGAAACATGTGGGAATTGAACCCAGGTTTATATTCAAGAACAGAAGGAATCTTCGACAGATACTATGTCATCGCAATGTAGCCACTGGTAGTAAAAGACAGAATGGTAATTTGTGTATGCAATCTTGTTTAAAGTGTAATCAATGTTCTTTTATAGATGATATCAATACTTTTGTCCATCCTGTTACAAATGCAGCACATCCCCTTACTGTATCAGCTAATTGTCAGACACGCAATGTGATTTATCTTGCTAGGTGCATAAAATGCACTGCATTTTATATAGGGAAAACTAATAGATGGCTTAGAGAGAGAATTAGAGAGCACATGTATAACATCATGTTAGGTAATGTTCATTACTCCCTGGCTAAACACATTAAAGCTACAGATTCCTCACATCAGTTTAAATTTTCGGTATTACAGGTTATACATCCCAGCATTCGTGGAGGTGATGTCATTAATTATACCGAACGCTGTGAGGTTGATTGGATCATTAAATTTAGGGCTGATAGGAATCCTGGCTTGAATGAAAAAGTTCCACTCAAGCCTGTTTTATCCAATAGAAGACGTAGGGTATATAAAGATTATTCTGTGTGCAGGAATATAATGCCTTTGTAGTTTCTCAGTTTATGTATGTGTATGACATATTCTTTTTTCATCTGATTTTTGACAGATCATATCTTTCGATGAGCCTATATTTTCCCATATATATGACTAGAAGAACGCTATCATTCTGTTTTTATAAGCATTATGTATTTGGGCCATATGAATTCTTGGTTTAGGAATGTTTATGGTGCTTAGTTTTTGTAATTTTATTTTTTAGTTCACATATATTTTTAATATGATTATATGCATTATTTACAGTTTTTTAGTAGATTAATAATTATTATGTTTTTAGACATGTTCATATCATTGTATTAGTTTGTACCATACACACTGCTTAGATTTGTTGATTTTTTTGTATTTTACATTAATCAGGCTTTGGAAGAGTTATTTACAAATGAATTCAAGGATTGCTTTGTGCAAATGTAGCACTGTAGATATACACACGCATATATTTATATTATATTTTGTTGGTTGACTTTGGGAACAAATATGCTTATTTACATGCTTTTAGTAATGCATTTTATTAGTTCGATTAGTCAGCATATTATTCAAGGAAGTGATGTTATGTATTTGATTTCTATTTGTTATTTTAAATGTAATAAGGAAGTGAGGTCATGCATTTGATTTTTCACCTGGTATTTAAATGTTTGTCTGAATGTATTTTGTAAGTCTGATGAAGCCCTTGTGGTGAAAGCGCTTACTTCTGTAGATTAAATCGTACGCTTTGACAGCTTGGAGTTCCTTGTTTTTTGGATGTATTCCATTTTTCTTGTGTTTTTTTCTTCATAGTTGATTATCTTTTGACTTTATATTCATTGCCGTGGTTGTCCCGTTGATGCTATTTATTGTCATTGGCATATACATATATATATATATATATATATATATATCTACATATATATATATATATATATATATATATATATATATATATATATATATATATATATATATATATATATATATATATATATATATATATATATATATATATATATATATATACACACACACACACACACACACACACACACACACACACACACACACACACAATTACATAAATCGATATATACATAACAAACATAGAAACATTTGTCCTTGTAGATATAACACATGTACATAAATAAGTTACGTCATAGCTATTATGGATAGACATACAGACATGCAAGAAAGGTAAATACACTGCTGCTTTCCAAACCATTGCCCGGAAAGTACCAGTGTGCCAAATCTGCAAGTTCTACTCTTTAAACATGGATATAGGTGTCCTTTGCAGGACTCCAAAAAGTGGTTGTCTACAGGCAACGGCCAGTAATTATTGACACAAAGGAAGTCACATCCACAGCTACAATATAGCTGTACATGCAACAGTAGCTTGTGCAAGGGTAATAACACATGGATTGACAGAATGTATTACATATGTCCCGATACGCAGACAGTGGATAGTGCTTAGAAGTATCTTCATATTTTATTATCGCTCACATTAAATATGTCTTATGACTACTGTGGATGGGTGTCAGGTATGGGAATCATGGGTATGCAATAATGGGCCTAGGTTCATAGGTGTTGGCTGGCACAGATTTATTAGGCCCGCCCCATGGGTGTGATTAATATTCCTATGTGGGTATAGCACACGCCTATACCTTCTAAAAATGAAGAACCCATCTACTAGATATTGTGTAAACCATTGGGGGAAGACATAGGGACTTATATCAGTGTCATGTAAGTGATTATCGTGGACGTACATGCGTACGAATGAGATGGTAACCATACCTCTCAACCTTTCAGAATAAGACATCTGGACAAAGGCATATTTAAATAAGTACAAATAGGGGCTATTTTAAATATTCCTTTGACAAAGTTAGAACGTTGATAGAATAATGGATAATTCATTAGTATGAATGTTTTGAGAGTTATTAGTTGTAAACTACTAATGTCTGTCATTATTATCTAACCTCACAGTCCTTAATGACCTGCCACTAATTTACCAGAAAGGCACAATAATAACAAAAAAGGAACAACATTATAAGCCTAAGTTCGGGACATTTATCCAAAATGTGCACAGTTGAGAGGTATGAAGGTAACCCTGTCCTAAATAAATGTACAGAGCTAGTGATATCAGGTGGACAGGTGTGAAGAAAGACGGGATGACAAATGACAAAACATGTATAAGTCAAAAGCATGTACCTCGATAAATGTGAATGAATACTTATGCCCTGTGATAGTCAATGTGGAAGGTTAATAGTGTCCCTCAGGGTGTTATGCAGTGTCCCTGATACAGTGTTCAGTTTCCCACACTCGCATGTGAGTTCTGCCACTGACGGAAAGCGCAAATACCAGCGAACACATAAGGTAGATGATAGCATACTATGTTTTGATTAGCACCTGTTGGCTTTTGTGAGGAACACAACACTCTTGGCGGGTGTGTCCTGCAAAAGGAATGTAATGGCATCTGGCCTGTGATTTCTTCTTGTGTGTAGTGGTGTAATAAAATGATATATCTTGTATCAGAAACAGATACATGTTATAGGAAACAGTATTATCGACTATACTACTACAAGAAAACTCTGGAGGTATGAAAAGCGCTGAAGTAGTCAGTTTAGTATTGACCACAGGTATGTGTTGACATGTCAAATGTCACAGCTGTATATATAGTACCTATAGGGCTGTCACAGTTACAAATGATGAAAGTGGGAGCTGCTTTGTAGAAATGTCAGATGTAGCAGGTCAAAACATACCTACAGCCATGCATACTCCACAAATAGACATATTAGCACACAGCAAAGCTTAGGCCAGGGGACATGGAGCCTTGGCCGGCATGTATGAGTAGAGGAAGAGTAGAACAAGGCAAGATGTCTGCCAAGCTATTCAGCAATATCCTGTAGGGGCGTGTAAGACAGCCCCTAAACCGAACGTTGCACGGACAATGTTAGGATATGCAAATTACCCCATTTGTAGGTAAAAGCTATGCAAATGATGTAAATCTGCGATACATGAAACAGTAAGCTGTCTGTGCAAGAGTAGAGTTATGTACAGAAATGTACTCGGATGTTAACCGAGTTACTTTCTGCAAGTAGCTAAACAGAGCAATGTCAGCTGCAAATAAAGGATGAATTCAGTTGAAGAAGCATGCCAATGGCCAAATATAAGGTCAGTGGCATATTTTTCCATTTGAAATTAATAAAACTCTATTTGTCCTCCCCCAATCTCCGGTGTGTAAGTGTAGCGCAGCGGCGCAAAAATGCGCTGCACTTTTAAAACAAGAGAAATATTTAAAATACACATAGAAATTGTAATTATCGTTAACAGTTAGTTCGCCATGCAGGTGAATGGCAAGCTGAAGACAAGATGGCTACTGAGTACTGGTTGCTATGCGTGGAAGCGCTCTGTCAGAGATGTAACCAAGCATTAGTAGGCAATCCGATGCAATTGAGGCTGAGGATAGTGAATCACAATTTGTCATGCCATATGGGCCAAGCCACTACAGTGGAAGAGTAGGTTATGGGGACTATCAGAGTAGAAGATGGGTGACATCATGAGTGTGTATGTATAAAACACTGTAATCCTATCGGAGCAATGTGTCACATGTTTGCTGTCAGTTACTCATCAGTGGAAGAGGCATGTTATGATTTATCTTAGGTACAGTCAGGAAACTGACGGTGTATGCCATGGATATCACTGAAGTCTCTTGCAAGCCTGCTGACAGTGTGTTCACGCCTGTGTGCCTGTAAGCCAGAGTAAGCATGTGTGCGTGTCAGCCCATGTGTGCGTGTTGAAGAACGAGTAAGCTAGTGTAAGCATGTTGAAGCCCGTGTAATGTCATGTAAGCCAGTGTACGCATTTGTAAGCATGTATAAATCTGTACTACACACATCACACATGTACTGCACACTCTGAAACACATGCTGCCAATACTGCACACGTCAGTCAAATGGCACATGGATGGATAATAAATCTTCAGAATCAACAGTGCTGTAAACTATACTACATTGATGGTCATAGCTGCAATACATCATGCCTGCTTACATACACCTAGAAGGATATCACACTTTGTGTTAACAACATTTTAACATTAATGCAGTGCTATAAAGCCACCCTGAGCATCAGCACCATGTTAGTCTGTTCCTGCATCTATGTTACACATTACAGGTGGTGGCACATGTGTCATCATATGCACAGGGTATCGTGTTTCCTTTCCAGAGCCTGTCATTGAGCCATCCAATCAACATGTAAGTATGTGTGTGTGTGTGAGGGACAACAGTGTTTGCATGGCACAATGTTGATGCAATGTGTATGTTTATGTGTTAGCCCTAGCTGTTTGTTTCATGTGTGTGTGTCTGCATGTACACAGTTTCAGCATGTGTCATGCATATACAGGAGGTTGTGGGACAGTCACAGACCGTACCTGCCAGGCTATACAGATCGCCATTACTGGCCATGGACACCCCTGCATGCATTCAACAATATTCCAGTCCTGCACCTATCAATGTATACACATACATTCTTGGGATCAGTATCACAACCTGTGGATAAACGGGAGTCAGTAATGTTAACCTGATTTGCATAGTAGTGTCAGGTAATACATAGTTATATGAGCCATACTCATCCTCCAAAGTAATAACCACTGCTGACTGTTGCTGAGATGTGCACATGACAGTTTAAAGGTGCTGTACTATCATTGTTGTCAATGTCCCTTGTAATACCCAGCAACAGAATAACTGGTCACTACACAACTATAACCCAGGATCACTACAGCACACAGTATGTGCACTATCACAGAGCTATAGCAGATTTACGTACATCAAAGGTGTTCATGTACAGATAATGCAGCACATTCAATAGTGCTAATATCCACATACATATCAATATCTATCTACATTACATATATATAAATAGATATACACACACACACTTGGCAGGGTTGGGATCAGAACACAGACCTAACTACCTTATCACACTACAGCATTACGCATGTACAGAACGCGCTACCGTGATTACTAGATCAGAGCATTCACACAGGCATACGTCTAGCTTGCTGGCATCAGCATCAAAGGCAAAGATGCTGTACGGATTCTACGGAGAGTGAATAGTGTAAAAGCAATGTACTGTTGTCATGCAGTGGGAAACTCTCACACACACACGTGGCAGGATTGGGATTAGAACACAGACCTAATTACCTTATCAGACTACAGAAATACACATTTACAGAACGCGCTACTGAGATTACTGAACACAGCACTCCCAGAGGCATACTTCTAGGTGGGTGACATCATCCGCAAAGGGAAAGACGCCGATAAGGAATGTATGTGGTGTGAGGCATCTAAAAGCATTACCATGTCCCCAGGCAGCTGGAAACACACACACACAGGCACGGATGGGAGTTGAACATACACCTAACTACCTTATTAGACTACAGCAATACGCATTTACAGAACACGCTACTGAGATTACTGAACACAACACTCCCAGAGGCATACTTCTAGGTGGGTGACATCATCCACAAAGGCAAAGACACCGATAGGGAATGCATGTGGTGTGAGGCATCTAAGAGCATTACCATGTCCCCAGGCAGCTGGAAACACACACACACACACACACACACACACACACACACACACACACACACACACACACACACACACACACACTTGGCAGGGCTGGGAGTCGAACATACACCTAATTACCTTATAACACTACAGCAATACGCATTTACAGAAAGCGCTACCAAGATTACTGAACACAGCACTCCCAGAGGCATACTTCTAGGTGGGTGACATCATCCGCAAAGGCAAAGACGCTGATAGGGAATGTATGTGGGGTGAGGTGTCTAAAAGCATTACCGTGTCCCCAGGCAGCTGGAAACACACACAGGCACACAATTGGCAGGGCTGGGAGTCGAACATACACCTAACTACCTTATCACACTACAGCAATACGCATTTACAGAACGCGCTACCGAGATTACTGAGCACAGCACTCCCAGAGGCATACTTCTAGGTGGGTGACATCTTCCGCAAAGGCAAGGACGCCGATAGGGAATGTATAGAGATTGAGCAGTCTGAAAGCATATTACTATCCCAAGGTAGACGTAGACAAACACACAGCAGTGGTGTGATTGGGGCAACTAAATATTTACGGAGCACTACAACAACACTACATAGATACGGGACGTGCCACAGACAGTACACCCAGCAAGACAGTCAGCCAGTGTGTTCAATGTAGGCATCCATTGTGACATTGAAAATGGACATCTCTCGCCTGGATGTCCACCATTGCTATACAGGATGTCAATGGCCATGCCCATACACAGAGGCACATCACTGACACAAGGTGTCACTGGCCATAGCCACACGCTTAGTATCACACTTCCGTTTGGAATGTACTGCATGTCCAGCTACACAATGGCGTACTGGGCATGCTCACACACTTAGCAGTTGCAATGGGCCATATTGCATGCACATGGATTCTAAACACGTAAGGGCGCAGTTTGGAATGTACTGTGTGTCCAACTACACAATGGCATACTGGACATGCTCACACACTTAGCAGTTGCAAAGGGCTGTCTTGCATGCACACGGATTCTAAACAGGTAAGGGCGCAGTTTGGAATGTACTGTGTGTCCAACTACACAACAGCATACTGGGCATGCTCACACACTTAGCAGTTGCAAAGGGCCATCTTGCATGCACACGGATACTAAACACGGAAGGCACAGTATGGTATTACTGTCCCCATGTACATGACGGCCACTCAAATGTATTGACCAGTACACACTCAGGAGCCATCACAGGTGTCTCAGGTGCAGATCACAGAGGTACACACTGCAGTCTACAATGTAGCCCTCAGACACCACCATGTCGTTGGACCAGCAATACATCAACACAACACCATGTGACGCATGACCAGTGGACTATACACAGGTGTACAGCAACTGTGCAGACTACACATGTACCGACAGGGTTCCATCATGTGTTATGCACTGCAATGATACCACTGTACATAACCAGGTCGGCTCTACACATAACAGGGGCCCTGGATCTTACACAGCTGTGACAGATGACTGTCGCTGTACACCAACAAACACACATGTTTGGATATGTCATACATGTAATTGCAGTGGATATGTGCATGGACCACACACACAACACATATGTACATAGCATAGCTTTTGCTGTCCTCCGTGCAGACAAGTGGCTACAGCAATCATACGCATCCAAATGGAGATGGGTCCATGGCTGTTGAATGCCAACAGTACATGAGGTAGCAATGTTGACTGAGGACACATTCCCTCTGTACTAGTTACCCATGACACCCATCATATCATACAACAGTCCATGTGTTATGTATGTCAACACACATGTCCACCGATTGCAATGCATACAAACATGGCTACATGACAGGCATGTAGGATCAACACACATGTACAAACTGTAGTGTGCATGCAGCTGCCATGCATGTGCAGTGGCTGATGTAAGTAACTCATCTGTGCCGAACTACAACATGCAGTTGCAATGCAGCCCCATCATTGACAACTGTATATGGTGACATACTGACAGTACGGTAGGATGTACATCAGGTATGCATGGATGTGTGTGCATAAAGTGGTGATCCACCTGTGTAGATGGATGTTCGCCAGGTACGGCTCACAGGTGTGTCACGCGCCATCATACCATTACATGTGCAAACAGTACACTATGTTACTGTTACCTGACGTGAAGACATAAAACCTACACAGTGGTCAGGTGTTACTAACTGTATATCACTCAACATCTGTAGCACTTACATCCTCCCATGTGGATATACCAGCACAATTGCTGGACATAGCGTTGGTACACATAATGCGGCCAATACTGCTGCATGTCTGTCAGACGTATCATCATATAGCAGGTGTATCATTCACAGTACTGCCATGTGTGTTTGTATGTGTGACCATATATGCCACATATGGTGGGGAATACATCCCAATTATGACACACCCCTGTACACTGTTGTAGACATCTGTACATACTGCAATGTGGAAAGCATGACGTAGGCAGGTGTGGTGTGTGTGTATAACACACATCAGCTATCCGTATGTGTATGACAGTTGTGGTCTCCACAGTGTGTGTGTGTGTGTGTGTGTGTGTGTGTGTGTGTGTGTGTGTGTGTGTGTGTGTGTGTGTGTGTGTATGTATGTATGGCTGTCTGGTGCATGGAGTGTGGGTGTATGCTACCATACGGAACACACAGGATCCCAACCCCTCATGGTGATGCAGTCAACTACCCTGTTGATGCCATCGGTCTCAGTAATACTGGCTACCTGTACATGTCCCTTCTCTGTGTTGCATCATGTGGGTGCACAGAACTGTGAGGGTGATGACCACATAGGCAAGTGTCCTCACCTCAACACTATGGGGTGTGCGTTAGTGTGTTGTCGACCCCATGAGTGTGGGCATGTTCCTGTACTCTGACAGGGTATTACTGCTACACAGTGAAGCCTCATGCTATCAAGTGGCCTCTAATGTTATCATTGTCCAGACCGCTGTGTACAACCCCTGCACCATGTCAACATACCTGTTATGTGACCTGGTATGGATGTCACATCTCTAGCCACTGTAGCCTATTAAACTGCACACAGGCTGCTGGATCAGTATATGTGTGGACATCTGTGGTATGTTAGACTTTCTAGCTGTCCGGTTGAGGCTACGTATAGCATGCTGAGATTGCCATACATGCCTGTGAGTACTCCACAGTTACACACGGGAGACTGCAAACACTGCTACCTGTAGACACATGCATGTAGACCATAAGGAGGGAACCTGGGCATCATTACCAACATGCTGTTACTGTTGTTACCGAGACACATACTGTGAACATATAACAATGCATGCTATACCTGTACTACATGGTTGTGCACATATAACAATGCATGCTACACCTGTACTACATGGTATGTCTGGTGCATGTCAACAGTACACAACCAATGTAATATACACGTCTCTTTCCATTCTTACACAACTAACATAATATACACTTCCCTCACTAGTTGTACACAACTAATGTAATATACACATCTCACTATTCTGTTCACCCTGTGCATCAGACCATTTGAGCATGTCCCTGCACCAATGGTGTGGATGACAGGGATGCGGCACAGGTTTCATCATAAGCACAGGGTGATAATGTGTGCCAGGGGCATATGCTGCACCAATGGGTGACATCATGTGTGTGGGTAAGGGCCAGTGATATGATTGGACATGTCTGTTCAGAATGCATGTGGATGTTTTGGTGCCCTACAGATGTGTTTGCTGTGTGTGTGTATGTGTGCACACAGTTCTGCCTTTTGTGAGGCCTACACAGGGGTATTATTGACAGCTCCAGATTGTACAGACCAGGTTGTACATCTCACTGTGTCTGGCCACGGCCACCTGACCTGTGCCTGCCAGGGGTTGCACGGGCATTACCAGGCAGAGGTACAGATTTGCTACTGTCCAACAACACATGTCCACTGGAACCGTGTCCCCACTGGGAACGTCCGGAGCCATGTCCATGTGGCCTGCTATGTCCTGGTGTGGACAGCGCAGCACCAGCTGCAATGCTACAGCTACCGGCACTATGGGAGCGGGCATGTCAGGTGGCATGCTCACGTCAACCTGCACTAGGTGGTGTAGCTGGCCTACATCCACGTGGCCTACGCCTCACTCCTACCAGATGTTCCAGCACAGACAGCTCACACTCATGGATTGCCATGCCACGGTCAAAGATTCCCACCATGTCACTCAATCGCCTATCCAGAACATCAGCAATCTGCTGTTGAGCATTTGCCAGTGCCTGGATGTTGTAATTTAGAGTACGGATAGCAGCCGTCTGCAGCCTCTGCCCTTCTCTGTTCTGCCATTCAGCACGTGCCTGTGCCGCCATTACAGTCTGGAACATGCATCTGGTGATATCAGCAGCTGCACTCTGTCCTGCAAGTGCATGTCTGCCAGAGGTCCTCCTACGAGCAGCACCGGCCACATACGTGTGTGGCACATCTGCAGAAATTACACTGACACCATGGTGTGGAGACACACCTTCTGTAGCCACCACACATTCCTGTTCCACGCTAACAGACACTGACTGTCCTTCCTCTATGGCCACTGGTGATGCGATATGTGTTGGCAGCAGAACTGTGTGCGGGGAAGAGGGGGACATAGCTGGGATGGCAACCACTGGCACAGATTCAGCCCCTGACAACCCTGCCTATACCTCATGCATATGTTCATCCCTGCTAGTATCTGTGGGGACACTAACATCAGATGGACTGTGGGTGGGTAATGCACCTGCATCACCTGTGAATGCAAAGAAAGACTCTAAATTACAATAGACACAGACACAAACACACAGACACACACACACACAGACACACACACACACACACACACACACACACACACCATGCAAGTGATTTGACAGACGGTATGCAGCATGCCTGTGATACAGCAGACGGCATGCAGCTCAGACATTAATAGTGTTAGTAAGCATACCCCCTGGGGTGCACAATACAGCAAGCAGGTGTCATATGAGTAGCCATGCAGTTCACACAATCATGGTAGTATGCATGCATCCCCATGATACACCATGTGGACCAGAACAGGATAACAGTACACATGACTGACGTGACCTTGACATGTAATCTGCTGACGTGTGCATTAACATGCATACATGTCTGACACAATGGTGTCCTGACATGTACAGCATCATAATGGCCATCACATTGCAGTGTTGTCTGTATGCCCTACAGACAGAATGCATGTTTAGCAAATGTGCATGTGCATGGAAGGGTAGTGTGAGCCATCTACATTGCTCTACAGTGTGAAGTACAGACACTGTGTTATTGCATGGCATCATGAGGCATCTATATTGCTATACAGTGCATAATATGTACACATTGCATAGCCATAACTGCATGCATACCCATGACATAACTGTGGATTGTGACCCACGATGCTGAGGTATGTACACACCAAACCATGTTCTTTCATGTGACAGGTCACTGGAGGACCTACAGATGACACCCCTGCACAGCAACTACAGAGTCTTAGCTGCCTGGCAACCATGTCCACACATAGCGGACTTGTCAATTCACCATGTTCAACATGACATTGCTGTACCACACACACGAGGTGCACAGCTAATGGTGATGTATTAAAGCAGCAAGGGAAATGTACAGTATCTGTGGCCTGATGTGGTGTCAATATCTGTGGAAGCTGTAGAGGTGACTACTGTCATGCTATGACACAGGCGTGATGTTCAACACATCTTATATGGCAGACGTCAGTGACACCTCCACTGGCTGTGCACAGGTTTTTAGGATGTCCAGTGTACCACATCAACTGTATAATCGGTCAACTAAGGCTATAATTGGAACATGTGTGGGCAATGTGAAACAGGGTGTATACACATCACATCTACTGTGTGGCTATGTATCTCTGGCCATCCCCTATGGCCATGTGTGCACATGTGTTGGACAAATGTGTGTGATGGCCATCTATTACACATGTTTGTATTGTCCCATATGACATACACCCATAGATGTCAGATATGTCACCATCCACAGGGCTATGCAGGCAACAGGTTGTATGTGGGGTATGGGTTATGAGATAGTGTGACATTATTGCAGCCAATACACTACGTGTCTGGGACATGTCAGATGGCACATCACAATGTCTGCACCCATTGCAGGGGCATATAACACAATGGTGACTCCTGTGGGCTGCCCATATCACAGCTCACTGTGTGGTACTGTCTGTGTACCACACGTGTTGTTCCAATGTATAGTACATATGCCTCCATTGTAGAGCACATCCACTGTTGTATGAACAGCTGACCACACATGTAGCAATGACAAATACTCTGGTTTCATGTCAGTGTATCATTTCATTTGTATATCTTGCACATGGGTGGCCTGTGTGAATGATGGGTGACGCGACCTGCATATCATGAATGGAATGAACATCAAGTGTGCAAGTGTTAACTGGCCACATAGCGAATAGATCTATGCTTTTACATGCCTGATACTGATGACAGTCTCACCTGCAACAGCCTCATGTCTGTGTGGCACACCAGAGGTACCTGTATAGGGGTGACACAGCAGTATGAACATTATCCATGACTGTATGACAGCCACAGGGTGCACTGTGCATGTTAACACATTCGCCTGTACAATAGCATATAGTATGCACATGTGTGCATACACAGGGTAGTATACTGTAGTATGCTGCATGTGTGTCCACATACCATGCATATGTTGTTACATTACATAATGTACAGTGACACATGCACATAAATGGGATATAGTAGCCATATGTGCAGCACTAACTTACCAGGAAACTCCAGTCTCATTGGTTGGTAGACACCCACCTCCACGATGGCAGATAGTGTTTGTGGATGCTGTTCTGAGGGTGTCCCCAGACTGGCCAGTAACTCCTCAGTGTGTGTGAGTGGGGGCTGGGTTGGTGGCCCACCACCTGTTCCACCTTGTTCCCTGGTGATTGCAGTGGCACACTGTTTTGCAAGTCGTATCAGGTCCGTGCAGTGTCTGCGCACCTGCTGGTAGGTGCAGTTATGGCCACCCACATCATTCACCCTCCTGCGAAGATCCTGCCACAGGTCGTCCTGCTGCTGGGCATGCTGTGGCACATGGCTGAACAACACCTCATAGTTCTCATGGAGGTATGGGATGAGGACATCATCCTCCTGGTGGCTGTATGCTGGAAGGCATGTAAGAGGCATTATCTTTAAGACATAATGATGGTGACAGGTCACAGTTTCAGAGATGTACAAAGATACTGCTGCACATACATTTCTATGACATCTAGTACATCTGCACAGTTATCTTTGCAAATCATCATGACACTGACATGACTGGCGTGTTTGTGTCACACACATGTAACACCCATTATGCATTGGATATCATCACCATATATGTGTGTCACCTCATTACAGTGTTCATACTCGATGTGAATGCTGTCTTCATGTGGGCATGTCTGTTTGCCTGCACTGGTGTTCTTACCTATCTGCACATGCTTGTATGTGTCCACGGTAATGCTGTTGACCTTGGTGCTGTGTATATGTCACATATCAACACAGACACAGCCTTAATGGACTTGAGCAGTGACAATACACACATAAGCATGGAAACCTGTACATGCATGTGTTTTGCCATATAAATCTACACAGCACTGTACAGCGTTTCAACATCCTGCCACGGATCGCCTGTGTTGCACATGTGATAGACATGGTACATTGGCTAGTTGGACGTCATTCGCAGGGATGGTTATCAACCATAGCATGTACGGGCAAGGTTTCCTAGCTGTAACCGACAGCCATTATGCCACCGTGAGGTGCATCAGTGCCACATTACTGATCCAGGCAGTTGATACTACATCTACCATGTGGCCATCACACCATGTATGACTGGGATGACATGTGCAGCTTTGATGGACAGGGTAGCATGGTATGGCGGGAGTATGTCACATGTATGGCACAGGGATATATCCAGCATGTGGCGATCCTAGTATTAGGATGGTGGCTGTCCATGACGTATGTCTTTCAGATCAGGATATGGACATATAGCATGTCCATCATCATGGTGCAGCAAATGTCTTTATGCAAGGTAGACAGCATGCTGCATAGTGGAGGTGAGGATTGTGAAGGCTGGTATCGCCCATCAACACATGGCCATTACCCCTTACAGGTGATATGTGATCCAATATTGGTCACCCCAGTGCTGTATATGTATGTCCAATGATCTCTGTGCTCATGATTGGCACCCTGTCATGACATGGGTAACTCGTATGACTACCTACGGGGCCTGGAGATGTCACCAAGTAAGGGAGGTGTACTGCACAGCACAATCCCTTACACAGTGTCCATAATCTTGACCACAGCCTAGGTGGTAGTTAATGGGTACAGGGATGTTCACCTAGCGGTGACACTGCTGATATCATCCATCAGAATGTGCACATATGTCACACACCTCACCCACACAGCTCATTCTGTATGTTGTTCAGAACACTGACACAGCTATTGCTCATAGGTCATGGCCATTCACATCCTTACATACACAGATGCCTAACATTTGTCTCTGTGGTATGGGCTACAATGAGGGTGGAGTACAACACATTAACCCTGTTCTACTGTAGCTGGCACTGGTGTGATATGCACATGTCACTCTGGCACCGTTTGTAGTTGTGAGTCTGTCAACAGGCCACTGGTAGAACACTCCTATGACATGCAAAGGTATTTGTAATCATACATCCATACTGTCTTGTACATCTCTACTGCTAACATCTACAGTGATAATTGTTCATGGACATGCACACCATACTCAGCAGGGTTATAGTGCGGTGCCACCCATTATGACTGTCGTCACCACTTGTGGGTTGATATTATCCAACACCATATCTGTATTGTATGTTCATGCTAGGCACTTGTTCAGAACTTGTGAGCATGTCATGAGCGACTGATTACTATAGCACCCATTCCACACCATTTCCCACAGGTACACTGGTTGTCCTAAAATTTCCAGCTTGCTTACGGTACAACAGCTGTTGTACACATGTAACTCACATATCCTGTGAGACATGGTTGTATATACAGGCATGTCCAACTGTCACGTACCAGTGCTATTGCCTGTCTATATGATGGATATGTCGTACATGTGGCAATAGAGTAACTGTCTCATGTACACATTCAATGCTCGCCTCCCAACCCCAACATACGACACTGCAGCCTGTGGGGGATGCACTTATGCAGCCCTGCTGGGGGTAATGATGTCACCAACCCTGACTGCACCTGACAGTCATGTTGGGATGTGTAACATTCGCAACACACCCCACACATCGCATAGTCTCACGTGATCTCCACCACAGGCCACACATACGAGGACAACTTGTGCAGTACCTCTCCATACTCTGTGTAGACACCAGAGGCAGCCCCCATCACGGAACACAACATCACCAACTTATAGCCCACAGACTCATGTGTGCCCATCACATACAGCCAATAGGGTGTTATAACATACACAACACACCAGTCATAGGTGACTCTGTAGGCGGTCACACTGCAGTTCCACACAGCAGGCTACACAAGGTGATAGTTGCTTACATCTTGCTGTTGGGTAACTGGTTCTGCAACATAACCTATGCACCCATTGCACACCTCACCAGGTACAATGTTACTGTCATTCTCCATGTTAGTGTGACTGCCCTGAGATGCCACTTCACAGACTACGTGTGCAGGGACATGCAATAGCTCACCAGTCTTGTAGCCCTGAAGGTGTGGGCCAAGCCCTGGGGAGCATTATGCATTCATCTGGACCCGATACCACTGTACAACAACTGACTGTGTCACTTCAACAGTTGCGTATGCTTCTGCTGTCATTCCACAGGCTTCTGGTATCTGTCTGCTTTGACTGACCTGGTCAAACACAATGCTTTGGCACAGATGACCTGCTTCTGTCAGCCCTGGGAGTACAAATCACATGTAAGGCTCTTGCTGCTTCTATACTGCCTGTCTTGCACAGTTTCCAATAACAGTCACTGGCAGAACGGGAACTGGCAAGCAAAACATGGGGTCATGTGACACAATGCTTGCATGTTCCTCTGTGATGCACGCAGGCAAGGCACACCTTATAATGCACCACTTCAATATCTCTGCAGTGACTGGGACCTGCCTCTAGGCTCTGCAGAGTGCACCTGCAATGACAGGTTATAGACAGACCATACCTTTCAGGCACATACCTGGACCGGCACACACACAGCTGAGGTGTTCCCATATCCCACTATGTTGTAAACACATCCTGGCTAGTTACTTAGCACAATACATCAGAGGTGCTCCATGTGCAACTAACTGTGTCCGGAACCGCTATACACATTGTAACAAGCTACAGATTCAACAACACACCCCACGGTTACCAGACCTCATTTGTTGGTGTACTGGACAGTAGGGCTCAGACAGCTACTACTGATGTGTGACTGACACTACCCCACACTTAACTGGGATAGACACACATGTACCGACACATCCATGAGTCATAACCTCCACTCGGCTGGATCAACCCATACACACCACCTCCAAGACCAACAGTATCCTTGACATTGAACACTACCAGCATTTGACTGGTGTTCCCCACCTGGGGTTATCCCCTCATTGGTGGATTCCAAACATATGCTAATCACCCTTGTTAGCCACATTTTGGCACCACACCCTTCACGGCATACACAGTACATGAGTACTACAACACCTATTACAGACATCTTATGACAGCGGTTGTTGACGTCATGGCACCCGTGCAGATGGACAATGCACATACAAACACTGAAACATACCCCAGTGCACTTCATTAGCATGTACACGACTGCATGGATCATGCTATTCCACACAGAGCCATGATGGTACACACCAGATAACAGACGCCACTCTGGTGGTCAAGTTCCCTGGACATAACGTACAACAACAGATGGAGGCTGTTGCACAGTGGTGTACAATCCCATGGGTGGGGTAGCTCACTGGTCAGCCTCGGTAGGGCCATGGGATCCCTCATCATATACTCCAGGACTAGCTACGTAAACATTACTGCGACACATTCCAGGGTGTACCACAAGGCATTATGGTGGTATGTCAGTAGTCAATGGCATTACCCACATCTGCTCTCACATACAACAGTCACTCAGGAACATTACAGACCCAGGTGATGTTGGCAAAATGCTGGCGGATGGATTTAATGCTAACATTACACCCTATCACTCACTACAGGGCTACAATCCATGCAGGAACATTGCGGTGTCCCTGCGGTCACACCTACACAGTACTAACCTGCACTCTATATGTCCTGGGACACTGGCCCCATGACACCTTCCAAAGTCCCAGGCTGTGATGTCCACAAACCTCTGAACGACATGTCTCCCCACTAGGCCACCATATTCAGTAATAGCCTTGTATCAGACATTGTGGCCCCTGAATGGCACACAGCAACACTTATCACACTCCACGCAGGTGGCATCACAATGCACGAGTGGGACTATAGTCCTACACACCTGACTGGACTGTCCTGCATGGCTATGGGGCACATCATCATGGACGTCATTCACAGAGACATTGTTGGGCTCCGTTCTTTGATGCCACCCGGGTTGGACTTGTTAGGGCCAGAGCATGGCCCCTACACCTGGTGGACTCCTCTCATATAGTTATCAGGGTAGTTGATGATGGTACGGGGGTCCACACATAATACATTGCCCTCTCATTGCCTTTCAGCACCATTCTCCATTCTGGTATTGACAACATACACATCCACCTGCACATCGTACCCTACGTCTCAGGATGTAATGCAACATGGCTCATGGACAGGACACACACAATGAGGGTAGCATATCATAGTACCTACTGCATTTCAGTTACACTTGGCATACCACAGTCCTCAGTCATAGGGCCCCTCATGTTCAGTATATGCTTCCCTGAGGTACAGGCTAGCACAGGAGGACTTTCCCTGCCTAGCTTTACAAACCCCTGCATATAAAGCACCATGATTGATCCACCAGCTGATATTGACTCCATCCATACGGATGTCACTGTGACAGATACCTGATATGAATATCATGGACTCAAGCTGCATGACACAAGGTGCATGAACATCACCTTTGCATTACACCATTCACCCACTGACTATCACATAGGTGGTAGTCCCCTACATACATGTCACATTGTACATGTTCGTAGTACACACGTATGTCGCACCCACTCCTGTGGTTACCATATTGCCACTGTGGCATGGATATCCTTCTACTTGGGCACGCTTATCTGTACTGGATGTGTAGCTGGTACATAGGCACCCATTGTACCTCTGAACTCAAGACTTCTACACACATTCAAGGGTACACCACCCCATTTAGGGTGTACCTTACACAACAGCTACAGCTTTATATACCACAACATTAACATGCCATGACGTTTATTGAGCTCCGACAGTTAAAGTATGCGGCTGAACTACGGACACCACATCTGTACACATTTGCATACTATATACTCAGGGGTGACCTCTGCTGAACAGACAGGGCCCATGTCCTCAACAATATTAATGGATATACTCCACATACGCGACATAAGCAGAAGCCACTGTGAGCAACATGCTCATGGATATGTGCACACACGCAACGATGAGTGGGATGTGCTTGAGGGTTACATTCCCAAACCAGACACTCACCATGCTTTGGAACATGAGTCCTATGTACATCACGCAGGGACACTCAGTAGCACTGTTAATGTGATACCTCCCTTGGTGGTTGGGAGACACATGTACACCAGGGATTACTGCAGTGGCTGTATTGTGCAGAGGTGCAGGTAACACATGGCTCTGCTGTTCACAGGACACTACCTAGAGAGGTGCCACTGGTGTGAACACTGTACTTGTGCTTACACATACACTTGCCAGACTGCATAGTACCCCACTATGAACCTGTGAAGCTATTACATGTCCTTTGTGCATGGTTACTTGGTAGCTCTTCCATTTAGATTAGCTATCATGCTATTACAATGTCCCATGCCTACAAGCCATATGTATCCTGTTATTGTACATGCCAATAGACGATAACTTTGGTATGCATGATATGCCTGCTATGCTGTGTAGAATATCTGACATATCTACCTGCAATACTATACATTACACATATTTTACATAGTATCCCATAATGCAAAGCATACTTGCACAGCGGGACCACCTTAGACATGTCATTGTCATTGTATGCCCATACACATGCCTACTGTGACAGTATATCAATATATACTATCCCCTGCTATGGCACGTACTTGTTGGCCATACCCTACCACTGACGGCAAGTTGTATGGAATTGTTCTGTTTAAAGCCCTCATGTAGCATCCCTTGTGGTGTCTGTGATGTGTACCTTGTGGCCCACTGCTGGACGCATAGTTTCTACAAGCGTTAGTATGCTCAGCAAGACATCACTACATAAATACCTTTTCCCAATTTATGCATTGCGGACACTTTTAATTAAGGCAAACCAGGCTATACATACGGTAAATAATTAATACAAAACATGCTATACATAAACTTACATGCCGAGTGTTCTACATACCTTGTTATCGTTCCGGACTTTCATCTCTATCTCTCTCACACTGCTTAAGCAGGTGTATGGTATGAGCATACGGTTTGAATGTCTGGCAAGTCATCCTTATTTACGTCGATACCCATAACATGTGGTTTCCTGCTGCAAATTGGTGCTCCTGAGTGACTAATTACTTGCACATCAGCTGTGCAGCTACTCCATTTGCCAATTACTCGGCAACAGTGGGGTATAATTGAATTCTTCACTTGGGCGTTGCTCATTTGCCCTACATTCGGGGGATGGCCTTTATTGTGTTTTGTTGTGTGTAATTGCAACTGCTATGTGTAGTGACAAGTATACTTTGGATTCATGCCCCCCATGGATTGTGTGTGACAGCTAGAGTATGTGGTTCAACATGTGGGTGTACCTGTCATCCCAACCATCTGATAATGGACTACTGCAAAAAAACCCTGTAACATCGCCGTTTGTTCCATTATACAATGGCTACAATTTTGCATGGCACCTTTAATTGTGTCCCTCACAAGGTATGTTGATGGTTCTGCAGATGTAATTGACTGACTGGAAGTTTGTGTTGTCATTACAGTCTGTATTGCTATAGTTTCTAGTGTGGGGGATGTTGGTGTGTGTACGTAGCATATACAGGTTTGTGGGGCTTGCATTTCTACATATTCCATATATATGTGTGCGGGCTCCGTCCCCAATTAAAGAGCTATCAGTTAGTAGACTTATGTTACGGGATTTTACACTGGGCCATTGTTAATTGGTTTCTGTATAGCATGCAGGTGAGGTTGATACTTCCATACCTCCGGAATTGCAGCGATATGTAAAGGGGATATGTCTAAATGACAGCTATCCTGTGTATTTCTGTCCCAGATATTTGCAGTCATTGCGGTTGTGTTGGTAACAGAACCTCTTTGCCATGGGTTGCCACCTTTTCATATGGCCATTGTTGGACACTTGCGGTACACACAACGGTGTTTACAGGCTGACACATAGCCACAGTCAGTACACAGGATAGCACATACTTTTATCCTCAATACATACCTATTGTTGTGGGACTTTGGCTACTTATCATATTGCATGTAACATTTACGTTTCTTACTTACAGGCATAACTATTTAATGCAACTATTACATAATATAAGGGACATATTAATGTCCTACAATCTCGGACATTTGCCCTTTGTAATGTTTTATGTCAGGACACACCTGCCCAGGGAGGGGCTGTCCCTCCTAATGTGGGACAGGTGGTAACCGTATGCCTACGGCTAGCTATACCCACATCTACTGTAATGATCTAACTCTGAGTTGGCACTAACAGACACACAATGCAGACACGCACACACACACACACACACACACACACACACACACACACACACACACACATTACAGTCACACAGAGATGCACACGGTACCCTCAACACACACATACACAGACTATGGTACTCACAAACACAGTTGAACACAGTACCTATGTGGACCGCAACACCGGCAGCGGTAACTACATGTCCCTTCATATCGTCATACTATTACTCGTGGTTGTACTGTTCTGGTACTGTGTTCTTTCGGTCTTTCAGCCTCGTGGTTACACGTGTCGGTATGTTTCACATACCATAGTTGGCGGTATCCTATTTATTTGTACCTCCAAGGTGTTATGAATGTCGTTGACCTATCTATATATATTTGCACATATTGCTGAATCTGTATGTATAAACATATATCACTCTATCACCCTTTCTATCTGTATTATATATATGTATATATGTGTACATATATATATATATATATATATATATATATATATATATATATATATATAGATAGATATATGTGTATATATATATATATATATATATATATATATATATATATATATATATATATATATATATATATATATATATATATATATATATCTGTATATATCTGTATATACACATATATCTCTGACAGTAAAAGTGACAGGCAAGCTACACCTTTCATTGTGTACTTGTCAGTGTATACTGTTTCCTGGACTCTGCACGTTTGTGTCTGTACCTGTCACATTACACACCTGCCATAGGTTAGGGTTACCAGCTGTCCCACTTTGCGAGAGACAGTCCCTCTTTGGGCAGTTGTGTCCTGCAAACTATTTGTAAACATGGCAAATGTCCTGAGATTTTAGGACATACTTATTACCTATAGTTTATGTAATAGTTGCATAAAACAGTTATTTTGTATCTGAACCACCTATATGTTATAGAAACAGAATAAGTAAGTAAACATTACAAGAATAAGCATTTATCTAGGCAAAACAGTGAAGTTCTGATTTTCATACTGGCTGGGTGTATGTGTCGGCCTGCAGCCATCTGACGTATGCCCCACATTGGTCATTTGAAGAGGTGGCAACCCTACCATAGGTACATCTTGGCTAGCAATAGTGTTAGGTGATTCTATACATGATTGCGTGTTCTACTCCTGGCAGTGGTCGTTTTACCCTTCAGAGCAGGCGCTATTAGTAAAGGGGTGAATAATGCTGGTTTCACCTGTTCTGGACAACATTGACCGTGATCTGCGCGATATTCGGAGAAGCTTATCCCTGTTTCGCGCATATCCGTATAGTCATATTTAAACATCGCTTACCAGCAGTGGGCAACGCATATTCCCGCTAACGTATGCTAAACATGATTTGATGACCTGCATCCAACATGCATTACTCGTGCCTTCGGGATTATGTTACATCCCTTGCAGGACATGGGACCGGGAACATGCACGACGGTCACTGCATTTCACACATGGACATCTGTGATTTGTACACATGTTATGTTGTTTTGTGCATGGAGTATACTACGGCTGTTACTCCATACTGCACTCACATGGGTAACTCAGTTAGTTTACATATTGATGAGTCCAGTTAATTGTATACCCATGTAATGTTTACTGGATGTGCTCCGGCTTTGGGTATGTATATCACAGTGAGCCACACACGATACTGTGTTACACCTTCAAATGACCGTAGGTGGGGCATGCTGGGGTGACGAATACCTGTCATGGGTACAACCTATGCCTTGACACAACATCCCTGATTATATTATGTGGAGCCCCTCATTAACACAGCAGGGACTACGTGCTGAATGTGTGCAGAACAGTGCTTACACACATGTGCT
Source organism: Protopterus annectens (assembly GCF_019279795.1). Taxonomy (NCBI): domain Eukaryota; kingdom Metazoa; phylum Chordata; order Ceratodontiformes; family Protopteridae; genus Protopterus; species Protopterus annectens. Next base: position 125,911,799 of record NC_056741.1, read on the forward strand.
CCTGCGATTGCCTCTGTTCCACTAAACGACAGTCGGTTACTCGATGTTGTGGCGACAGTGGACACTGTTTGCCCCGTTTGGTGTATGGCCTCTGACAATCGGCCATGTACCTACCGATGTACCTATGAACCTATACACACAGCACCACCATATGCTGATAGGGGCATGTACTGTTCAGGTGTTGACATTTTGTGTTCCAATAGCTGTTGTGTGCACAATGTTTGAGGGCTGCCTATGTAGGATTCACACAGTGGGCCACCTATACATTACAATTTACAGGTGGTTGTGTTTGTGTGCCATCCATTTTACTGTGTGTGGAGAGGTGTGTAAATCCGTAGGGGCCTACACTGTCAGAGCATGTGCTATACGTTCCCTCTTTGCCAAGGAGTAGGCATATTGGGCATGCCTCCGTCTGCCTACTGGGGCTGGCACAGTGTGTTCGTGGTCTGAATCCATCTGTGCCTGTGATGGCCTTCGCAATTGTGGTGGGCTATAAGGGCCTTCACCATTTTGTCCATGCTGCAGCTGTTTCCGCAAGATCATATTATGTAGCATGGCACATACTATGACGATGTGGGCACACGTGCCTGGAGAGTACCGCAAGGCTCCACCAGATGTGTCCAAGCACCGGAACCGTGATTTCAGCATCCCGAACACATGCTCTATGATGATTCTGGTTTGTGCGTGTGCCTCATTATAGCATTCTTACATGGGTGTGTGCGCATTTCTGATAGGAGTCATCATCCACAGCTCCAGTGCAAAGCCAGCATCCCCCACAAGGTGGCCATGTGGGATGTCCCCCCTGACAAATACCTGATACAGCTGTGAGGAATGCCAGATATGGGAGTCTTGGTAGCTTCCAGGGCTGCCAGCACACACATTATGTAGCGCCTATGCCACTACAGTGGAAGAGTAGGTTAAGGGGACTATCAGTGTAGAAGATAGGTGACATCATGAGTGTGTATGTATAAAACACTGTAATCCTATCTGAGCAATGTGTCACATGTTTGCTGTCAGTTAGTCATCAGTGGAAGAGGTGTGTTATGATTTATCCTAGGTACAGTCAGGAAACTGATGGTGTACACCATGGATATCACTGAAGTTTCTTGCAAGCCTGCTGACAGTGTGTTCACGCCTGTGTGCACCTGTAAGCCCGAGTAAGCATTTGTGCGCGCGTTTCAGCCCATGTGCGCACGTTGAAGAACAAGTAAGCTAGTGTAAGCATGTTGAAGCCCGTGTAATGTCGTGTAAGCCAGTGTACACATTTGTAAGCATGTTTAAATCTGTACTACACATATCACACACGTACTGCACTCTCTGAAACACATGCCGCCAATACTACACATGTCAGTCAAATGGCACATGGATGGATAATAAATCTTCAGAATCAACAGTGCTGTAAACTATACTACATTGATGGTCATAGCTGTAATACATCATGCTTGCTTACATACACCTAGAAGGATATCACACTTTGTGTTAACAACATTTTAACATTAATACAGTGCTATAAAGCCACCCTGAGCATCAGCACCATGTTAGTATGTTCCTGCATCTATGTTACACATTACAGGTGGTGGCACAGGTGTCATCATATGCACAGGGTATGGAGTTTCTTTTCCAGAACCTGTCATTGAGCCATCTAATCAACATGTAAGTATGTGTGTGTGTGAGGGACAACAGTGTTTGCATGGCCCAATGTTGATGCAATGTGTGTGTGTATGTGTTAGCCCTAGCTGTTTGTTTCATGTTTGTGTGTCTGCATGTACACAGTTTCAGCATGTGTCATGCATATACAGGAGGTTGTGGGACAGTCACAGACTGTACCTGCCAGGCTGTACAGATCGCCATTACTGGCCATGGACACCCCTGCATGCATTCAACAATATTCCAGTCCTGCACCTGTCAATGTATACACATACATTCTTGGGATCTGTATCAAAACCTGTGGATAAACGGGAGTCAGTAATGTTAACATGATTTGTATAGTAGTGTCAGGTAATACATAGTTATATGAGCCATACACATCCTCCAAAGTAATAACCACTGCTGACTGTTGCTGAGATGTGCACATGACCGTTTAAAGGTGCTGTACTATCATTGTTGTCAATGTCCCTTGTAATACCCAGCAACAGAATAACTGGTCACTACACAACTATAACCCAGGATCACTACAGCACACAGCATGTGCACTATCACAGAGCCATAGCAGATTTACATACATCAAAGGTGTTCACATACAGATAATGCAGCACATTCAATAGTGCTAATATCCACATACATATCAATATCTATCTACATTACATATATATAGATAGATATACACACACACACACACTTGGCAGGGTTGGGATCAGAACACAGAGCTAACTACCTTATCACACTACAGCATTACACATGTACAGAACGCGCTGCCGTGATTACTAGATCACAGCATTCACACAGGCTTACATCTAACTTGCTGGCATCAGCAACAAAGGCAAAGATGCCGTACGGATTCTACGGAGAGTGAATAGTGTAAAAGCAATGTACCAACGCGCTACCAAGATTACTGAACACAGCACTCCCAGAGGCATACTTCTAGGTGGGTGACATCATCCAGAAAGGCAAAGACACCGATAGGGAATGTATGTGGTGTGAGGCATCTAAAAGCATTACCGTGTCCTCAGGCAGCTGGAAACACACACACACACTTGGCAGGGCTGGGAGTCAAACATACACCTAACAACCTTATCACACTACAGCAATATGCATTTACAGAATGCGCTACCAAGATTACTGAACACAGCACTCCCAGAGGCATACTTCTAGGTGGGTGACATCATCTGCAAAGGCAAAGATGCCGATAGGGAATGTATGTGGTGTGAGGCATCTAAAAGCATTACTGTGTCCCCTGGCCACTGGAAACACACACACACACACACACACACACACACACACACACACACACACACACGCATGCACACTCTTGGCAGGGCTGGGAGTCTAACATACTCCTAACTACCTTATCATACTACAGCAATATGCATTTACAGAATGTGCTACCAAGATTACTGAACACAGCACTCCCAGAGGCATATTTCTAGGTGGGTGACATCATCCACAAAGGCAAAGATGCAGATAGGGAAAATATGTGGTGTGAGGCATCTAAAAGCATTACCGTGTCGACAGGCAGTTGGAAACACACACACACACACACACACACACACACACACACACACACACACACACACACACACACACACACACACAAACACATGCGGCTGGGAGTCGAACATACACCTAACTACCTTATCACACTACAGCAATACGCATTTACAGAATGCGCTACCGCGATTACTGAACACAGCACTACCAGAGGCATACTTCTAGGTGGGTGACATCTTCCGCAAAGGCCAGGATGCCAATAGGGAATGTATAGAGAGTGAGCAGTCTGAAAGCATATTACTGTCCTAAGGTAGACATGGACAAACACACGGCAGTGGTGTAATCGGGGCAACTAAATATCTACGGAGCACTACAACAACACTACATAGATACGGGATGCGCCACAGACAGTACACTCTGCAAGACAGTCAGCCAGTGTGTTCAGTGTAGGCATCCATTGTGACATTGAAAATGGACATCTGTTGCCTGGATGTCCACCATCGCTATACAGGATGTCAATGGCCATGCCCATACACAGAGGCAGATCACCGACACAAGGTGTCACTGATCATGCCCACCGCTTAGTATCACACTTCCGTTTGGAATGTACTGTGTGTCCATCTACACAACGGAGTACTGGGCATGCTCACACAGTTAGCAGTTGCAAAGGGCCGTCTTGCATGCACACGGATTCTAAACACGTAAGGGTGCAGTTTGGAATGTACTGTGTGTCCAACTACACAATGGCATACTTTACACGCTCACGCACTTAGCAGTTGCAAAGGGCCATCTTGCATGCACACGGATTCTAAACACGTAAGGGCACAGTTTGGAATGTACTGTGTGTCCAACTACACAATGGCGTACTGGGCATGCTCACACACTTAGCAGTTGTAAAGGGTCGTCTTGCATGCACATGGATACTAAACATGGAAGGGCACAGTATGGTATTACTGTCCCCACGTACATGACGGCCACTCACATGTATTGACCAGTACACACTCAGGAGCCATCACAGATGTCTCAGGTGCAGATCACAGAGGTACACACCGCAGTCTACAATGTAGCCTTCAGACACCACCATGTCGTTGGACCAGCAATACATCAATACAACACCATGTGATGCATGACCAGTGGACTGTACATAGGTGTACAGCAACTGTGCAGACTACACATGTATCGACAGGGTTCCATCATGTGTTCTGCATTGCAATGATACCACTGTACATAACTAGGTTGGCTCTACACATAACAGGGGCCCTGGGTCTTACACAGCTGTGACAGATGACTGTCGCTGTACACCAATGAATACACATGTTCGGATATGTCATACATGTAATTGCAGTGGATATGTGCATGGACCACACACACAACACATATGTACATTACATAGCTTTTGCTGTCCTCCATGCAGACAAGTGGCTACAGCAATCATACGCACGCAAATGGGTGGTGGGTCCATGGCTGTTGAATGCCAACAGTACATGAGGTAGCAATGTTGACCGAGGACACATTCCCTCTGTACTAGTTACCCATGACACCCATCATATCATACAACAGTCCATGTGTTATGTATGTCAACACACATGTCCACCGATTGCAATGCATACAAACATGGCTACATGACAGGCATGTAGGACCAACACACATGTACAAACTGTAGTGTGCATGCAGCTGCCATGCATGTGCAGTAGCTGATGTAAGTAACTCATCTGTGCCGAACTACAACATGCAGTTGCAATGCAGCCCCATCATTGACAACTGTATATGGTGACATACTGACAGTACGGTAGGATGTACATCAAGTATGGATGGATGTGTGTACGTAAAGTGGTGATCCACCTGTGTAGATGGATGTTCGCAGGGTACGGCTCACAGGTGTGTCACACGCCATCATACCATTACATGTGCAAACAGTACGCTATGTTACTGTTATCTGATGTTGAAGACATTAAACCTACACAGTGGTCAGGTGTTACCAACTGTATGTCACTCAATACTATTAACACTTACATCCTCCCGTGTGCATATAGCAGCACAATTTCCGGACATAGCGTTGGTAAACATAATGCGGCCAATACTGCTGCATGTCTGTCAGACGTATCATCATATAGCAGGTGTATCATTCACAGTATTGCCATGTGTGTTTGCATGTGTGACCATATATGCCACATATGGTGGGGAATACATCCTAATTGTGACACACCCCTGTACACTGTTGTAGACATCTGTACATACTGTAGTGTTGAAAGCATGACGTAGGCAGGTGTGGTGTGTGTATCACACACATCAGCTATCCATATGTGTATGACAGTTGTGGTCTCCACAGTGTGTGTGTGTGTGTGTGTGTGTGTGTGTGTGTGTGTGTGTGTGTGTGGCTGTCTGGTGCATGGAGTGTGGGTGTATGCTACCATATGGAACACACAGGATCCCAACCCATCATGGTGATGCAGTCAACTACCCTGTTGATGCCATCGGTCTCAGCCGTACTGGCTACCTGTACATGTCCCTTCTCTGTGTCATGTCATGTGGGTGCACAGTACTGTGAGGGTGATGACCACATAGGCAAGTGTCCTCACCTCAACACTATGGGGTGTTCATTATAGTCTTGTTGACCCCGTGAGTGTGAGCATGTTCCTGTACTGTGACAGGGTATTACTGCTACACAGTGAGGCCTCATGCTATCAAGTGGCCTCTAATGTTATCATTGTCCAGACCGCTGTGTACAACCCCTGCACCATGTCAACATACTTGTTATGTGACCTGGCATGGATGTCAGGTCTCTAGCCACTGTAGCCTATTAAACTGCACACAGGCTGCTGGATCAGTATATGTGTGGACATCTGTGGTATGTTAGACTTTCCAGCTGTCCGGTTGAGGCTATGTATAGCATGCTGAGATTGCCATACATGCCTGTGAGTACTCCACAGTTACACATGGGAGACTGCAAACACTGCTACCTGTAGACACATGCATGTAGACCATAAGGAGGGAACCTGGGCATCATTACCAACATGCTGTTACTGTTGTTACCAAGACACATACTGTGAACATATAACAATGCATGCTACACTTGTACTACATGGTTGTGCACATATAACAATGCATGCTACACCTGTACTACATGGTATGTCTGGTGCGTGTCAACAGTACACAACCAATGTAATATACACATCTCTCACCATTCTTACACAACTAACGTAATATACACTTCCCTCACTAGTCATACACAACTAATGTAATATACACATCTCACTATTCCATTTGAGCATGTCCCTGCACCGATGGTGTAGATGACAGGGATGCGGCACAGGCTTCATCATATGCACAGGGTGATAATGTGTGCCAAGGGCATAGGCTACACCAATGGGTGACATCATGTGTGTAGGTAAGGGCCGGTGATATGATTGGACATGTCTGTTCAGTATGCATGTGGGTGTTGTGGTGCCCTACAGATGTGTTTGCTTTGTGCGTGTATGTGTGCACACAGTTCTGCCTTTTGTGAGGTCTACACAGGGGTATTATTCACAGCTCCAGATTGTACAGACCAGGTTGTACAGCTCACTGTGCCCAGCCACAGCCACATGACCTGTGCCTGCCAGGGGTTGCACGGGCACTACCAGGCAGAGGTATAGATTGGCTACTGTCTGACGACACATGTCCACTGGAACCGTGTCCCCACTGGGAACATCCAGGGCCACGTCCACATGGCCTGCTGTGTCCTGGTGTGGATAGCGCAGCACCAGCTGCACTGCTTCTGCTACTGGCACTATGGGAGCGGGCATGTGAGATGGCACACTCACGTCGACCTGCACTAGGTGGTGTAGCTGGCTTACGTCCATGTGGCCTATGCCTCACTCCTACCATATGTTCCAGCACAGACAGCTCACGCTCGCGGATTCCCATGCCACGGTCAAGGATTCTGACCATGTCACCCAATCGCCTGTCCAGAACATCAGCAATCTGCTGTTGAGCATTTGCCAATGCCTGCATGTTGTCATTTAGGGTACGGATAGCAGCCCTCTGCAGCCTCTGCCCTTCTCTGTTCTGCCATTCAGCATGTGCTTGTGCCGCCATTACAGTCTGGAACATGCGTCTGGTGATACCAGGGGCTGCCCTCTGTCCTGCAGGTGCATGTCTGCCAGAGGTCCTCCTACGAGCAGCACTGGCCACATGCCTGTGTGACACATCTGCAGACATTACACTGACACAATGGTGTGGAGACACACCTTCTGTAGCCACCACACATTCCTGTTCCATGCTAACAGATGCTGACTTTCCTTCCTCTATGGCCACTGGTGATGCTGTATGTGTTGGCAGCAGAACTGTGTGCGGGGAAGAAGGGGACATAGCTGGGATGGCAACCATTGGCACAGATTCAGCCCCTGACAACCCTGCCTGTACTTCATGCATAGGTTCATCACTGCTAGTATCTGTGGGGACACTAACATCAGATGGACCGCAGGAGGGTAACTCACCTACATCACCCGTGAATGCAAAGAAAGACTCTAAATTACAATAGACACAGACACACAGACACACACACACACACACAGACACACACACAGACACACACACACACACACACACACACACACACACACACACACACACACACACACACACACACACACACCATGCATGTGATTTGACAGACGGTATGCAGCATGCCTGTGATACAGCAGACAGCATGCAGCTCAGACATTAATAGTGTTAGTAAGCATACCCCCTGGGGTACACAATACAGCAAGCAGGTGTCATATCAGTAGCCATGCAGTTCCCACAATCATGGTAGTATGCATGCATCCCCATGATACACCATGTGGACCAGAACAGGATAACAGTACACATGGCTGACGTGACCTTGACATGTAATCTGCTGATGTGTGCATTAACATGCATGCATGTCTGACACAATGGTGTCCTGACATGTACAGCCTCGTAATGGTCATCACATTGCAGTGTTGTCTGTATGCCCTACAGATAGAATGCATGTTTAGCAAATGTGCATGTGCATGGAAGGGTAGTGTGAGCCGTCTACATTGCTCTACAGTGTGAAATACAGACACTGTGCCATTGCATGGCATCATGAGGCATCTATATTGCTATATAGTGCATAATATGTACACATTGCATAGCCATAACTGCATGCATATCCATGACATAACTGCGGATTGTGACCCATGATGCTGAGGTGTGTACACACCAAACCATGCTGTATCATGTGACAGGTCACTGGAGGACCTACAGATGACACCCCTGCACAGCAACTACAGAGTATTAGCTGCCTGGCAACCATGTCCACACATAGCGGACTTGTCAATTCACCATGTCCAACATGACATTGCTGTACCACACACACGAGGTGCACAGCTAACAGTGATGCCCTACAGCAGCAAGGGAAATGTACAGTATCTGTGGCCTGATGTGGTGTCAATGTCTGTGGAAGCTGTAGAGGTGACTACTGTCATGCTATGACACAGGAGTGATGTTCAACACATCTTATATTGCAGACATCAGTGACACCTCCACTGGCTGTGCACAGGCTTTTAGGATGTCCAGTGCACCACATCAACTGTACAATTAGACAACTAAAGCTATAATTGGACCATGTGTGGACAATGTTAAACAGGGTGTATACACATCACATCTACTGTGTGGCTATGTATCTCTGGCCATCCCCCATGGCCATGTGTGCACATGTGTTGGACAAATGTGTGTGATGGCCATCTATCATACATGTCTGTGTTGTCCCATATGACATACACCCATAGATGTCAGATATGTCACCATCCACAGGGCTATGCAGACAACAGGTTGTATGTGGGGCATGGGGTATGGGATAGTGTGACATTATTGCAGCCAATACACTACATGTCTGGGACATGTCAGATGGCACATCACAATGTGTGCAGCCATTGCAGGGGCATATAACACAATGGTGACTCCTGTGGACTGCCCATATCACAGCTCACTGTGTGGTACTGTTTGCGTACCACACATGTTGTTTCAATGTATAGTACATATGCCTCCATTGTAGAACACCTCCACTGTTGTATGCACAGCTGACCACACATGTAGCAATGACAAATACTCTGGTTTCATGTCGGTGTATCATTTCATTTGTATATATTGCACATGGGTGGCCTGTGTGAATGATGGGTGACGTGACCTGTATATCATGAATGGAATGAACATCAAGTGTACAAGTGTTAACTGGCCACATGGCAAATAGATCTATGCTTTTACATGCCTGATGCTGATGACAGTCTCACCTGCAATGGACTCATGTCTGTGCGGCATGCCAGAGGTACCTGTCTAGGGGTGACACAGCAGTATGAACATTATCCATGACTGTATGACAACCACAGGGTGCACTGTGCATGTTAACACATTTGCCTGTACAATAGAATATAGTATGCACATGTGTGCATACACAGGGTAGCATACTGTAGTATGCACCATGTGTGTCCACATACCATGCATATGTTGTTATATTACATAATGTACAGTGACACATGCACATAAATGGGATATATTAGCCATATGTGCAGTACTGACTTATCAGGAAACTCCAGGCTCATTGGTTGGGAGACACCCACCTCCATGATGGCAGATAGTGTTTGTGGATGCTGTTATGAGGGTGTCCCTAGACTGGCCAATAACTCCTCAGTGTGTGTGAGTGGGGGCTGGGTTGGTGGCCCACCACCTGTTCCACCTTGTTCCCTGGCGATTGCAGTGGCACGCTGTTTTGCATGTTGTATCTGGTCCATGCAGTGTCTGCGCACCTGCTGGTAGGTGCAGTTATGGCCACCCACATCGTTCACCCTCCTCCAAAGATCCTGCCACAGGTCGTCCCACTGCTGGGTATGCTGTGGCACATGACTGAACAACACCTCATAGTTCTCATGGAGGTACGGGATGAGGACATCATCCTCCTGGCGGCTGTATGCTGGAAGGCATGTACGAGACATTATCTGTAAGACATAATGATGGTGACAGGTCACAGTTCCCAAGATGTACAGAGATACTGCTGCACATACATTTCTATGACATCTAGTACATCTGCACAGTTATCTTTACAAATCATCATGACACTGACACGACTGACGTGTTTGTGTCACACTCATGTAACACCCGTTATGCATTGGATATCATCACCATATATGTGTGTCACCTCATTACAGTGTTCATACTCCATGTGAATGCTGTCTTGATATGGGCATGTCTGTTTGCCTGCACTGGTGTTCTTACCTATCTGCACATGCCTGGATGTGTCCATGGTAATGCTGTTGACCTTGATGCTGTGTATATGTCACATATCAACACAGACACAGCCTTAATGGACTTGAGCAGTGACAATGCACACATACGCATGGAAACCTGTACATGCATGTGTTTTGCCATATACATCTACACAGCACTGTACAGCTGTTCAACATCCTGCCACGGATCATCTGTGTTGCACATGTGATAGACATGGGACAATGGCTAGTCGGACGTCATTCACAGGGATGGTTATCAACCATAGAATGTATGGGCAAGGTTTACTAGCTGTAACCGACAGCCATTATGCCACTGCAAGGTGCATCAGTGCCACATTACTGATCCAGGCAGTTAATACTACATCTACCATGCGGCCATTACACCATGTATGACTGGGATGACATGTGCAGCTTTGATGGACAGGGTAGCATGGTATAGCAGGAGTATGTCACATGTATGGCACAGGGATCTGTCCAGCATGTGGCGATCCTAGTATTAGGATGGTGGCTGTCCATGACGTATGTCTTTCAGATCAGGATATGGACATGTAGCATGTCCATCATCATGGTACAGCAAATGTCTTTATGCAAGGTAGACAGCATGCTGCATAGTGGAGGTGAGGATTGTGAAGGCTGGTATCGCCCATCCACTCATGGCCATTACCCCTTACAGGTGATATGTGATCCAATATTGGTCACCTTACAGGTGATATGTGATCCAATATTGGTCACCACAGTGCTGTATATGCCTGTCCAATGATCTCCAGGCTCATGGATGGCACCCTGTCATGACATGGGTACCTCGTATGACTACCTACAGAGCCTGGAGACGTCACCAAGTCAGGGAGGTGTATGCACAGCACCATCCCTTACACAGTGTCCATAATGTTGACCACAGCCTAGGTGGTAGTTAATGGGTACAGGGATGTTCACCTAGCGGTGACACTGCTGATATCATTGAAAAAAGGAAAAAACTTCAAAGACCAATACACTTAAGGTTCAGTTAAGGCACTTTTAATGACTTGCTGCAAGGAGACAAAAACATGCAAATACAAGGATTTGTCTAACTACTAACAGGAAGTATGCTTATTGTTATACTATTTTACAAGACATCTAAGGCTGACATAGTCAAACACAACTTTCAGTATTGTTCTACAGCAGATGTTACTCAGATTTTCTGCTGACATGACTAGATTTGTGAGAAACTTTTTGAGAAAACAACCTGACCTTGGTAACTACTAATCCATTTACAGGCTTCTATTGTACAGTGTTACATTTCAAGGTACTTTTCTAACTCAGATATAGGCAAATGCTGATTGCAGTTCATATTTTCAAGCAGGCTTTGTACTAATTATCTATAACTTCTGCAGCTGTGTATTTTCTCACAGCACAAGTGGAACTCCTTGTCTGAGCTTCATACAAGTAGTATTGTTCTATCCATTATTTTCCTAACATAAGCAGAAATCATCTGCTTCTCAGTAAATTTCCAAGGCACAAGCAAGATTTTAGCTAACAATACAAGGTCAGAAAGCATCTGCAGTTTGTACAGATTTATGCAGTATGAAATAGAATAAATGTGTTAACCCTCTTCAAGCTCTAAATGCACTAAGCATATTACTAATACACACATTAATACATATTTTTCTAACATTTCCCCCCTATTAATACTTTTATTCTACTTTCAAAATAAGCATAAACAGTTTGTTTTCTTCTCCTAACCTCTTCCACTCAGGATTTGCAGTTAAGAGAGTCATTTAGTTTAAACCTATGAAAGCATTTTCAGTCTTTTAACAGTTCTTCATACTCAGTACTTTGATATAAGGTTTCAGAAACTGACATGTCTATAAAGTCTTTTATCAGTCTTTTCATGCAGGGGATACCACAACAAACACATACTCCCAGTAGGAGCACTCCTACACAAATGGCAATCAGGATGTTCATTAGGATTGTACCCCACCCCCCAAACCATTTCTGGAAAAAGTCCATCAGTGGGTTTGGGTCTGGTTTGGTCATGGCCGGCACTTGCTGAATTACCTCAAGATGAATGCCTATCTCGTGTTTATGGTCAGGAATGTACGAACAGCATTCTTCTTGGATTAAAGTGCAAGTACCACCTCTCGCCACTAGGGTGACGTCGAGAGCCATGCAGTTTTGAAGCACTACAGTTCTCATAGCATTCAGTTCATCAGTCACCAATTCGAGAGCGGAAAAAGTTGCATTACTCATTACTTCGAGAAGTTTCAACAGTTTTCTCAGCTCGCAGATCGATTTCACTGCTCCATATGCTGGTAATATGCCTGCTCACGATATAATGCTATCACTCAAGTCCATGTGTGTCAGTCCTTTGCCTAGAGAATGATGGTCTTTCCAACGTGCATCGATTTGTCCCACTGGATTTACAGGTTTCTTGGTGACCTCTCGGACATTTTGAATTTTTCCTCAAGGCAAAACTGCAGTGTGTCGTATGGCCGGAACCAGGTAACCCAAAAAAACAACTGCCGGACCAATTCTCAGGTAACCATTTGTATGCCTTTCTGCCACACACAAAATAACAGTCCTCTACTTTAGTAGTAACCTTGCTATGAATATACACTCGCCCTGCATGAAACATTTTTCTATCAATTATAGACAGTTGCTTATAAAGAACAGAATTATGTTTTACTTCATCAATTGTTTTGTGCATCAATCCAAGAAATGAATCATAGTTTGTATTACAATAAAGATCTACATTGCTACCTTTAATGTAACATTTATAAGGAACAGTCACATTGCAATTGCTCCAACCCACCTGAACAGTATCATTTTTATAAAAACACACAGTTCCCTTTTGTGGAACAGACAAGTGCAATGCTATTTTATCTTGTGATGTAATGGTTGAGGTATCATAAATCAGGTTCTCCCAGGTCTCATTGACCCCTAGGGGGACTGTAGTCATTAATAACCCCCCCCCGTATGCTGTCGGCAAAGCTGTGCAAATCCAGCAATTCGAACCATTGAAAGTCTCAGCATACACATATTTAATTGCCTGGTAAGTGTTAAAGTTTGGATGCCAGTCTATGAGTAACGCTTCACGTTTATTCAGTTCAGTCTGTGTGGCTGGGAAAAGAAAAGGCCACAACAAAAAGATTATTGTCACTAGTACAGTTAACAGGATGATTATGCAATACTTCTGAGGAAAGAGTTGTTCTGCATTCCTGTTTCTTCTGGACTCTATCATTTTTACTCTTGGCATGTGACAAGATTTTTGTCCAGTTCAAAGTTTTTGACTAATTTACACTGCGTCAGGTGGATCCAGGATGGGCGCTCCGCAATTTTGACTGCAGTGGGTGTTGACAAAAACACTTGATATGGACCTTCCCACTTTGGTGATACCCAATTCTTTTTCTTTACTGACTTCACCCAGATCCAGGTTCCAGGGGGCACTGCCACTTCTGATGGTCTGGTTCATTCTTTATCTGAAACAGAATTTAACTGCAACAAATGTTTAGAATTTAACAGGTTTCGCATATACTCAGCTAATGTACTGTCAGCTTCCTGGTCTGCAGGCATGAGAGATTTCCATTGAGGTATATAATAAGCCCTTCCAAATAATTTTTCAAAAGGAGTCAATCCTTTTGCATTCAGAACAGTTCTTATGCTCAACAGTGCCAGGAGCAGACAGTACACCCAATTTCTCTGTGTTTCTACTATTAACTTCCTTAGCTTACTTTTTAAAATCCCATTATGCCTCTCTACTAGCCCTGCAGATTGTGGGTAATACGCACAATGATTTTTTAAAGAAATACCAAAATGTCTACTTAACTGTTGTATGGTCTGGTTTACGAAGTGTGTGCCGCTGTCACTGTAGATCCTTTCTGGAATGCCGAATCTAGGGATGATTTCTTTAACAAGAACTTTGGCCACAGTTGCAGCATCTGGATTTTTAGTCGGAAAGGTTTCCACCCATCTGGAAAACATATCTACAATGACAAGACAATACTTCTTATTTTCACATTTATTCAACTCTATGAAATCCATACAGATAGTATGAAATGGATACGGTGGTGTTGGGAAACTCCCTTGCTTGGGCTTTAACGCCCCGTGTGCATGATGTTTATTACAAACGTGGCATAACGAACAACATTTTTTAGAGTAATTTGAGAAGCCATATGTCGTGAACACTTGGTTCACCAGCTGTACCATCCCCCCCTGTTGAGACATGGCACTGCCCATGGCTCAACAAAGCTGCATATCTAAACAAATTAGATGGCAATATTGGTTTCCTTTCTTTAGAGATGTACAGCCCCTTTTTGAGAATTGCTCCTCATTTTACCCATCTTTGTTTTTCAGCTTGTGTAGTGAGTGTCTGCATTGTCTTTAACATTTCTAAGTCTAAAATCTCAGAGGGTTGTAATTCCTCATTCAAAGCATTACCTTTTGAAATCCTATCCTGTTGCTTGGTATGAGCTGTGCATTTACAAATAGCTACTTTCTGAGGTAACTGAATAGATTCTAAAAGATCTAAAATAAACTGTGCATGATTGATTGGTTTGCCAGTAGATGTTATTCCTCGATTTTTCCACTGTTGCTCAAAAACATGTACAGTAGAAAAAGCGTACTGGCTGTCAGTAAAAATTTTCACACATTTACCTTTTGCTAAGGTACATGCCCGTGTCAAGGCAATCAATTCTGCTGCCTGTGCAAATAAATTATGTGGTAAAGATTTTGCTTCCATAATGTCAGTATCGGAAACTACTGCATATCCCACTAGATTCTGTCCTGCAGGACCCCTTTTGCACGAGCCATCCATGTAGTATGTCACCTAGGCATCATCCAAGGGAACATCCGTACAATCTTTTCTAGGCAGTGTCTTTTGCTCAATCACCTGCAGTCAGCTGTGTGGTGTGCCATCTGCAGGGGTTGGGTGCAAGGTAGAAGGGTTCAAAGTCATACATCGTTCAATTGTCATATGAGGTTGGCTCAACATTATAGTCATACAGGAAAGATGCCTAGCAGGGAAAAGATATGCTACCTTTTCTTGCAGTAAAATAATCGCAACTGCATGAGGCACTCTCAATGTGAGAGGGTGGAACAAAACTACTGAGGCCGAAGCCTGTACTGTCATTGCAGCTGCAACTACTGCTTGTACACAGTGAGGTAAAGACTGTGCCACTGGGTACAGTTGTGATGAATAATGAGCAATAGGGCGTTGCTTGTCCCCATGCTGCTGTGTTAACACTGATGTCATATAACCTTGCTTACAATCTACAGTTTGGAAAAAACATTTATGATAGTTTGGCAATCCCAAAACTAATGAGGACGCTATTAACTGTTTCAGTTTGCAGAAAGCAGATTTTGCTTCTGGTGTCCATTGTAACAAATCCTGTGCTGCCATAGGCTTTTTATAAATCAGGTTAGTCAACGGTGCAGATTCCAAGGCATAGTTTGGAATCCAACTCCGACAAAAATTAGTCGTACCCAGGAAGGACATCATTTCTTTCTTGGTAGTGGGTTTGGCTGCTTGCAAAATCGCTATTTTTCTGTCCTCATCTAATGTCCTACCTTCCTTGGATATTACATATCCTAGGTATTTAACTTGTTTTTTCCAAAGCTGCAGTTTATTTTTGTTTACTTTATGTCCTTCAGTGGCTAAAAATTGTAATAACGCTAAGGTATCTCCTTTACAATCTTGCTGGGTGGGGGCCGCCAGCAGGATGTCATCAACATAAAGCAAAATCTAACTATCTCTTGGTGGGGTAAATCCCACCAACTTGCTTGCCATTTCTTGTGAGAATATTGTTGGACTTTCACAATACCCCTGTGGTAGTCGTGTATATGTATACCTTTCCTCCTGAAATGTGAATGCAAACCAATGCTGGCTGTCAGGGTGTATCAGTATTGAGAAGAATGCATTGCTGATATCTACCACAGAAAAATATTTTTGTTGAGGTTTTAAATCATTCAACAGGGTGTGTGGATCTGGCACCATAGGTGCTCTAGGTATCACTGCATCATTTACAGCTTGTAAATCTTGGACCATATGCCACTCTCCATTTGCTTTCTTAACAGGAAATAAGGGTGTGTTACATGATAAATAAGGAGATTCCACCAGCACTCCTTCCTTAAATAAAGCTGCTATAATAGGTTTGATTCCTACCTCTGCATCTTTTCTTAAGGGATACTGTCTTTTTTGTGGTCTAAATGCTGACTTTGGCGTAATAGTAACTGGTCCTGCTGTATGAATAAGTCTTACATCTGATTTTCCTGTTGACCAGAGAGTTTCTGGTATATTCTGTAAGGCATTCTCTTCCTCCTTCAATAGGAGTGCTAATCAGCTGTCTTTGCTAGACTGCAAGTGTACAGCTGGGTGGGTCTGAGTTATCCAATTCAACCTCTGCATTTGTATTCCCTGTTCTGACAGTCTTAACTCTGTCTGTTTCTCCCATCTTGTGACTTTGTCTCCCAAGTCTACCCATTTCACATTTTTGTCCTTAGTTAAGCTAATATGTGGTAACCAATTAGATTTGTAAAGTGCAAAGAACTCCTGGGGCAATGAACAGCTGACTACACTGTTCCCTTCTGTGTCCCAGTACAGATTATGTAATATCAATCTGTTTGCACGATTTCTAAACAATTCTTGCTCATATTCCTTATCAGGTCCTGGTGTGTTACAATAATACAGAGTACAGTGCAACAAATGTTGTCTATCGATGTCAAGGGAGGGAAACTTGCTGATGGCTACATTCATCAACTCTTTGGTCACTGCCCCTGGACCAGTCGTAACCAAGTCCTGGCTGTACCAATAAAACATTTCACCCTCCGATTGCACTGCAAAGGTATCAATTTGTTGCTGTGCTTCCATACCCTGCATAGTCGGAACTACTGCTATACCAAATAGCTGCATAAGGTCTCTGCCCAAGAGGTTTACTGGGCATTTTGCAGAAACAACAATTTTGCTTTTCTGGGTCAATCCTGAAACAGGATCAGTTATCACAATATTATGGGAGAGGGGCTCCCGATACAGCTGTCCATTAGCTGCTTTCACTAATATGTAATCAGGTGACTCTGAGTTCCCTGGCACTTTGGAGAGATGTATCAGGGTCCGTGAGACCCCTGAGTCACACAAGAATCGGACTTCCCTCCCTTCTACCAGGAGTGTAACTTCTGGTTTTGTGTCTGCTAAATAGAGCTCTAAGCTCAATAAAGCCAAATCCAATATTTCATTTTCTTCACTATCCATGACTTCCTGCACTTCCTCTATTTCTTCTGTCACATTCTCTACTCCCTCTATCACATTCTCATTTGTCCCTTCTCTGCTATCTCCTTCTAGTGATTCCTTACTATCATATAGTCAGTCCTCACCCTCCTTATCTTCCGTGGTTGCCTTCTTGTTTTTCTTGCAATCCCTTGCCAAGTATCCCTTTTTACCACATTTAAAACATTCACCCCTTTTCTTTCGCCCTTCAAAGTCCTTTGATCGTTGATCAGATTGTTTGTTTCCCTGGGCATTTCTCTTGCCCTTTTTCCTGGACTGTACAACATAAACTTCTGCTCCATCCTCTACAGAAAATACTTGGACTTTCTTTTTCTAATTGCTATTAAAATGCCTTTCAGCATGCCTGGCATATTCAAGTAATGACTGTAACCTGCTTGTATGGTGATCTACCATGTGCTTTGTAATAAAACTGCTTATGGGTGCAATACTGCCTTTCAAAAATGCATTCTTTAACTGCTGCTCATATGGGGAATCGTGTGTCTGATCTTCAGGAACCTGCATTCCACAATGGTTATTAAAACATTCTAGCAGTCTGGCATAATATCTGTCAACAGTCTCACATTCTTGTTGGATGCATTGATTAATGCAAGTCCAGTCTGCCCTAGTCTTCCATTTCTCAGAGATTCGGTCTGTAAGACCTTTCACTCTGTTGTCTAATTCTGCGCTGCTATGTGGGAGGGGCCTGAGCGCAGCGTCTCGGGGATTCCAGTCACCACTAATCATGTGCCAATCTGGCCCCACAACTTGTCTGACTACTTTTTCTACCTATTCTCTATTTAAATTATAACTTAGCCTCATTCCTTGTAAATCTTCTAAGAACTTTCTAAAATTAACTTTTGGATGGGGAATTCCCTCAGTGGCTTTCCGGATGTCTTCCGGAGTCCAGGGTCTATACACTAGAATAGTTGGGTCCTGACCTTCTTGTCCTGTCTGAGGATTAGGCACTTCTATAAGTGGGCATATTTCTTCTTCACTCATAGATTGTGAATTCCTACCCATTTGATATAACTCAATGCCCCCTTTTGAGTTTTCTACCCGTGTTCGAGACCTGGTCACGATGGGATCTCTAATAAACGGTTTTGCTTTTGTAGTGTCTCTATTTACAGTGACAGCAGGATATCGCGGGGGTGGACTAACTTGTTCACTTGCCTCATATTCTGGTAAGGGAGGCGGAGGGGCTAATGCTATTACTAAATTATTGTCCTCCTTATCTAAAAACATTGCTTTTTAATTATTATTCTTTTGTTCCCTTCAGTTTACTTCCTCAATCCACCTGTGTGCCTGAGGAATTCCTAATTGACGTTGCTTTTTTACCCGACCTTTAGAATCGGTTTTAAGCTGTTTGACAAGTTTGACAAGCGAGGATTTTTCTAGTTTACCATCAAATTCATACTTATTAACCCATTTTGAGTAGTATTTAATATTATCAGCATGCTGTGACTGCATGTATTTCGCATCTTCAGTTAACGGCAGATTTTGGGATCTTTTTGTACAATTATTGCCCATTTTGCTCTACCCTTTTAATCATTACGTAACTCATTATTTTTAACGTGGTACCACGGATTTTGTTATAGTCTCTTCAGAATGACTGCCTACCTGCTCTGTTTCCCTGATCTATGACAAGACAGTAATCTTTCTGTCCCTGACTTATAAACAAAGTCTTAACAGAACAAATACAAATCTAGCCCCTGATCTAAAACAGAAAAAAGAAGGTAGATTCACCTTACCTGAGCCTTCGTGATTGATCACCTGGTTCGAGTAAACCCATCCGTCAGTCGCAGATCAGAAAGTGGCTGGCCTCTTTTGTACGACAATTCAGTCGGAGGGCTTTTCAGATAAGAACTGATGTGGTTTCTTCCCTGTACGGTTTCAAGCCACCTGGCCTGTCTGATCCGAGGCGAAATGAGGATTTCCGGTCCGAAGGACCAATCTGTCAAAGGAAAAAACTTCAAAGACCAATACATGTAAGGTTCAGTTAAGGCACTTTTAATGACTTACTGCAAGGAAACAAAAACATGCAAATACAGGGATTTGTCTAACTACTAATAGGAAGTATGCTTATTCTTATACTATTTTACAAGACATGGCCTTCTAAGGCTGACATAATCAAACACAACTTTCAGTATTGTTCTACAGCAGATGTTACTCAGATGTTCTGCTGACATAACTAGATTTGTGAGAAACTTTTTGAGAAAATCAACCTGGCCTTGGTGACCACTAATCCATTTACAGGCTTCTATTGTACAGTGTTACATTTCAAGGTACTTTTCTAACTCAGATACAGGCAAATGCTGATTGCAGTTCATATTTTCAAGCAGGCTTTGTACTAATTATCTATAACTTCTGCAGCTGTGTATTTTCTCACAGCACAAGCAGAACTCCTTGTCTAAGCTTCATACAAGTAGTATTGTTCTATTCATTATTTTCCTAACATAAGCAGAAATCATCTGCTTCTCAGTAAATTTCCAAGGCACAAGCAAGATTTTGGCTAACAATACAAGGTCAGAAAGCATCTGCAGTTTGTACAGATTTATGCAGTATGAAATAGAATAAATGTGTTAACCCTTTTCAAGCTCTAAATGCACTAAGCATATTACTAATACACACATTAATGCATATTTTTCTAACAATCATCCATCAGAATGTGCACATATGTCACACACCTCACCCACACAGCCTATTCTGTATGTTGTTCACAACACTGACACAGCTATTGCTCATAGGTCATGGCCATTCACATCCTTACATGCACAGATGCTTAACATTTGTCTGTGTGGTATGGGCTACAATGAGGGTGGAGTACAACACATTAACCCTGTTCTACTGTAGCTGGCACTGGTGTGATATGCACATGTCACTCTGGCACCTTTTGTAGTTGTGAGTCTGTCAACAGGCCACTGGTAGAACACTCCTATGACATACAAAGGTATTTGTAATCAACCATCTGTACTGTCTTGTACATCTGTACTGCTAACATCTACAGTGATAATGGTTCATGGACATGCACACCATACTCAGCAGGGTTATAGTGCGGTGCCACCCATTATGACTGTCATCACCACTTGTGGGTTGATATTATCCAACACCCTATCTGTATTGTATGTTCATGCTAGGCACTTGTTCAGAACTTGTGAGCATGTCATGAGCTACTGATTACTATAGCACCCATTCCACACCATTTTCCACAGGTACACTGGCTGTCCTAAAATTTCCAGCTTGCTTACGGTACAACAGCTGTTGTACACATGTAACTCACGTATCCTGTGAGACATGGTTGTATATACAGGCATGTCCAACTGTCACGTACCAGTGCTATTGCCTGTCTATATGATGGATATGTCATACATGTGGCAATAGAGCAATTGTCTCATGTACACATTCAATGCTCACCTCCCAACATATGACACTACAGCCTGTGGGGGATGCACTTATGCAGCCCTGCTGGGGGTAATGCTGTCACCAACCCTGACTGCACCTGACAGTCATGTTGGGATGTGTAACATTCACAACACACACCACACATCACATAGTCTCACATGATCTCCACCACAGGCCACACATACGAGGACAACTTGTGCAGTCCCTCTCCATACTCTGTGTAGGCACCAGAGGCAGCCCCCATCACGGAACACAACATCACCAACTTATAGCCCACAGACTCATGTATGCCCATCACATACAGCCAATAGGGTGTTATAACATACACAACACACCAGTCATAGGTGACTCTGTAGGCGGTCACACTGCAGTTCCACACAGCAGGCTACACAAGGTGATAGTCACTTACATCTTGCTGTCAGGTAACTGGTTCTGCAACATAACCTATGCACCCATGCCACACCTCACCAGGTATGATGTGACTGTCATTCTCCATGTTAGTGTGACTGCCCTGAGATGCCACTTCACAGACTACATGTGCAGGGACATGCAATAGCTCACCAGTCTTGTAGCCCTGAAGGTATGGGCCAAGCCCTGGGGAACATTATGCATTCATCTGGACACGATACCACTGTACAACGAATGACTGTGTCACTTCAACAGTTGCATATGCTACTGCTGTCATTCCACAGGCATCTGGTATCTGTCAGCTTTGACTGACCTGGTCAAACACAATGCTTTGGCATAGATGACCTGCACCTGTCAGCCCTGGGAGTACAGATCACATGTAAGGCACTTGCTGCTTCTATACTGCCTGTCTTGCACAGTTTCCAATAACAGTCACTGGCAGAATGGGAACTGGTAAGCAAGACATGGGGTCATGTGACACAATGCTTGCATCTTCCTCTGTGATGCACGCAGGCAAGGCACACCTTATAATGCACCACTCCAATATCTCTGCAGTGACTGGGACCTGCCTCTAGGCTCTGCAGAGCACACCTGCAATGACAGGTTATAGACAGACCATACCTTTCAGGCACATACCTGGACCAGCACACCCACAGCTGAGGTGTTCCCATATCCCACTATATTGTACACACATCCTGGCTAGTTACTTAGCACAATGCATCAGAGGTGCTCCACGTGCAACTAACTGTGTCCAGAACCACTATACACATTGTAACAAGCTACAGATTCAACAACATACCCCACGGTTACCAGACCTCATTTGTTGGTGTACTGGACAGTAGGGCTCAGACACTAACTACTGATGTGTGACTGACACTACCCCCCACTTAACTGGGATAGCCACACATGTACTGACACATCTGTGAGTCATAACCTCCACTTGGCTGGATCAACCCATACACACCACCTCCAAGACCAACATTATCCTTGACATGAACACTACCAACATGTGACTGGTGTTCCACACCTGGGTTATCCCCTCATTGGTGGATTCTGAACATATGCTAATCACCCTTGTTAGCCACATCCCAGCACCACACCCTTCACGGCATACACAGTACATGAGTACTACAACACCTACTACAGACGTCTTATGACAGCGGTTGTTGACGTCATGACACCCATGGACAATGCACATACAAACAGTGAAACATACCCCAGTGCACTTCATTAACACGTGCACGACTGCATGGATCATGCTATTCCACACAGAGCCATGATGGTACACACCAGATAACAGACGCCACTCTGTTGGTCAAGTTCCATGGACATAATGTACAACAACAGGTGGAGGCTGTTGCACAGTGGTGTACAATCCCATGGGTGGGGTAGCTCTCTGGTCAGTCTCGGTAGGGCCACAGGATCCCTCATCACATACTCCAAGACTAGCTATGTAAACATTACTGCAACACATTCCTGGGTGCACCACAAGGCATTATGGTGGTATGTCAGTAGTCAATGGCATTACCCACATCTGCTCTCACATACAACAGTCACTCAGGAACATTACAGACCCAGGTGATGTTTGCAACATGCTGGCAGATGGATTCAATGCTAACATTACACCCTCTCACTCACTACAGGGCCACAATCCAAGCAGGAACATTGCGGTGTCCCTGCGGTCACACCTACACAGTACTAACCTGCACTCTGTATGTCCGGGGACACTGGCCCCATGTCACCTTCCAAAGTCCCAGGATGTGATGTCCACAAACCACTGAATGACATGTCTCCCCACTAGGCCACCATATTCAGTAATAGCCTTGTATCAGACATTGTGCCCCCTAAATGGCACACAGCAACAGTTATCACACTCCACACAGGTGGCATCACAATGCACGAGTGGGACTATAGTCCTACACACCTGACTGTACTGTTCTGCACGGCTATGGGGCACATCATCATGGACGTCATTCAGAGAGACATTGTTGGGCTCTGGTCCTCTGATGCCACCAAGGTTGGACTTGTTAAGGCCAGAGCATGGCCCCTACACCTGGTGGACTCCTTTCATGCAGTTACCAGGGTAGTTGATGATGGTATGGTGGTCCACACATCCTACATTGTCCTCTCATTGCCTTTCAGCACTGTTCTCCATTCTGGTATTGACAACATACACATCCACCTGCACATCGTACCCTATGTCTCAGGATGTTATGCAACGTGGCTCATGGACAGGACACACACAATGAGGGTAGCATACCATAGTACCTACTGCATTTCAGTTACACTTGGCATACCACAGTCCTCAGTCATAGGGCCCCTCATGTTCAGTATATGCTTCCCTGAGGTACAGGGTAGCACAGAGGGACTTTCCCTGCCTAGCTTTTCAACCCCCTGCATACAAAGCGCCATGATTGATCCACCATCTGATACTGATTCCATCCATACGGGTGTCACTGTGACAGATACCTGATATGAATATCATGGCCTCAAGCTGCATGACACAAGGTGCATGAACAGCACCTTTGCATTACAACATTCACCCAGTGACTATCGCATAGGTGGTAGTCCCCTACATACATGTCACATTGTACATGTTCATAGTACACACGTATGTTGCACTCATTCCTGTGGTTACCATATTGCCACTGTGGTGTGGCTATCCTTCTACATGGCCACACTTATCTGTACTGGGTGTGTAGCTGGTACATAGGCACCCATTGTACCTCAGAACTCAAGACTTCTACACCCATTCAAGGGTACACCACCCCATTTAGGGTGTACCTTACACAATGGCTACAGCTTTACATACCACAACATTAACACGCCATGACATTAATTGAGCTCCGACAGTTAAAGTATGAGGCTGAACTACGGACACCACGTCTGTACACATTTGCATACTACATACTCAGGGGTGACCTCTGCTGAACAGACAGGGCCCATGTCCACAACAATATTAATGGATATACTCCACATACGCGACATAAGCAAAAGCCACTGTGAGCAACATGCTCATGGATATGTGCACACATGCAACAATGAGTGGGATGTGCTTGAGGGTTACATTCCCAAATCGGACACTCAACATGCTTTGGAACATGAGTCCTATGTACATCACGCAGGGACACTCAGTAGCACTGTTCATGTGATACCTCCTTTGGTGGTTGGGAGACACATGTACGCCAGGGATCACTGCAGTGGCTGTACTGTGCAGAGGTGCAGGTAACACATGGCTCTGCTGTTCACAGGACACTACCCTAGAGAGGTGCCACTGGTGTGAACACTGTAGTTGTGCTTACACATACACTTGCCAGACTGCATAGTACCCCACTATGAACCTGTGAAGCTATTACATGTCCTTTGTGCATGGTTACTTGGTAGCTCTTCCATTTAGATTAGCTATCATGCTATTACAATGTCCCATGCCTACAAGCCATATGTATCCTGTTATTGTACATGCCAATAGACGATACCTTTGGTATGCATGATATGCCTATTATGTTGTGTAGAATATCTGACATATCTACCTACAATACTATACATTACACATATTTTACATAGTATCCCATAATGCAAAGCATACTTGCACAGCGGGACCACCTTAGACATGTCATTGTTGTTATATGCCCATACACATGCCTACTGTGACAGTATATCAACATATACTATCCCCTGCTATGGCACATACTTGTTGGACATACCCTACCACTGATGGTGAGTTGTATGGAATTGTTCTATTTAAAGCCCTCATGTAGCATCCCTTGTGGTGTCTGTGATGTGTACCTTGTGGCCCACTGCTGGACGCACAGTTTCTACAAGCATTAGTATGCTCAGCAAGACATCACTACATAAATACCTTTTCCCACTTTATGCATTGCGGACATTTTTAATTAATGCAAACCAGGCTATACATACAGTAAATAATTAATACAAAACATGCTATACATAAACTTACATACCGAGTGTTCTACATACCTTGTTATCATTCCGGACTTTCGTCTCTATCTCTCTCACACTGCTTAAACAGGTATATGGTATGAGCATACGGTTTGAATGTCTGGCAAGTCATCCTTATGTACGTCGATACCTGTAACATGTGGTTTCCTGCCGCCAATTGGAGTTCCTGAGTGACTAATTACTTGCACATCAGCTGTTCAGCTACTCCATTCACCAATTACTCGGCAACAGTGGGGTATAACTGAATTCTCCACTTGGGCGTTGCCCATTTGTCCTACCTTCGGGGAGACAGCCTGTATTGTGTTTTGTTGTGTGTAATTGCAACTGCTATGTGTAGAGACAAGTTTACTTTGGATTCATGTCCCCCATGGATTGTGTGTGACAGCTAGAGTATGTGGTTCAACATGTGGGTGTACCTGTCATCCCAACCATCTGATTGCAAACAAAACCTGTAACATCGCCGTTTGTTCCATTATACAACAGCTACAATTTTGCATGGCACCTTTAATTCTGTCTCGCACAAGGTATGTTGACAGTTCTGCAGATGTAATTGACTGACTGGATGTTTGTGCTGTTATTACTGTCTGTATTGCTATAGTTTTTAGTGTGGGGGAAGCCAGTGGGTGTACGTAGCATATACAGGTTTGTGGGGCTTGCATTTCTACATATTCCATATATATGTGTGTGGGCTCCGTCCCTAATTAAAGAGCTATCAGTTAGTAGACTTATATTACGGGATTTTACATTGGGCCATTGTTAATTGGTTTCTATATAGTATGCAGGTGAGGTTGATACTTCCATACCTCCGGAATTGCAGCAATATGTAAAGGGATATGTCTAAATAACAGCTATCCTGTGTATTTCTGTCCCAGATATTTGCAGTCATTGCGGTTGTGTTGGTAACAGAACCTCTTTGCCATGGGTTGCCACCTTTTCATTTGGCCATTGTTGAACACTTGCGGGACACGCAGCGGTGTTTACAGGCCAACACATAGCCATGGTCAGTACACAGGATAGCACATACTTTTATCCTCAATACATACCTATTGTTGTGGGACTTTGGCTACTTAGCATATTGCATGTAACATTTACGTTTCTTACATACAATCATAACTATTTAATGCAAATATTACATAATATATGGGACATATTAATGTCCTACAATCTCGGACATTTGCCCTTTGTAATGTTTTATGTCAGGACACACCTGCCCAGGGAGGGGCTGCCCCTCCTAATGTGGGACAGGTGGTAACTGTATGCCTACAGCTAGCTATACCCACACCTACCGTAATGATCTACCTCCGAGTTGCCACTAACAGACATGATGCGGACACACACACACACATTACAGTCACACAGAGATGCACACGGCACCCTCAACACACACATACACAAACTACGGCACTCACAACACAGTTGAACACAGTACCTACATGGCAGCGGTAACTACATGTCCCTTCTCATCGTCATACTATTACTCGCAGTTGTACTGTCCCGGTACTGTGTTCTTTCGGTCTTTCAGCCTCGTGGTTACGCGTGTCGGTATGTTACACATTCCATAGTTGGCGGTATCCTATTTATTTGTACCTCCAAGGTGTTATGAATGTCGTTGACCTATCTATATATATTTGCAGATATCATTGAATCCATATATATCAACATATATCACTCTATCGCCCTTTCTATCTGTATTATATATATGTACATATGTATATATATATATATATATATATATATATATATATATATATATATATATAGATATAGATATATATATACTATATATGTATATATATATATATATATATATATATATATATATGTATATGTATATATATATATATATATATATATATATATATATATATATATATATATATATATATATATATATCTGACAGGGAAAGTGACAGGCAAGCTACACCTTTCATTGTGTACTTGTCAGTGTATACTGTTTCCTGGACTCCACACGTTTGTGTCTGTACCTGTCACATTACACACCTGCCGTAGGTTAGGGTTACCAGCTGTCCCACTTTGCGAGGGACAGTCCCTCTTTGGGCAGTTGTGTCCTGCAAACTATTTGTAAACATGGCAAATGTCCTGAGATTTTAGGACATAATTATTTCCTATAGTTTATGTAATAGTTGCATAAAACAGTTATTCTGTATCTGAACCACCTATATGTTATAGAAACAGAATAAGTAAGTAAACATTACAAGAATAAGCTTTTATCTAGGCAAAAAAGTGAAGTTCTGATTTTCGTACTGGCCGGGTGTATGTGTCGTCCTGCAGACATCTGACATATGTCCCACATTGGTCATTTGAAGAGGTGGCAACCCTACCATAGGTACATCTTGGCTAGCAATAGTGTTAGGTGATTCTATACATGATTGCGTGTTCTACTCCTGGAATTCATCGTTTTACCCTTCAGAGCAGGCGCTATTAGTACAGTGGTGAATAATGCTGGTTTCACCTGTTCTGGACATCATTGACCATGATCTGCGTGATATTCGGAGAAGCTTATCCCTGTTTCACGCATATCCGTATAGTCATATTTAAACATTGCTTATCAGCAGTGGGCAACGTATATTCCCACTAACGTGTGCTAAACATGATCTGATGACCTGCATCCGACATGCATTACTCGTGCCTTTGGGATTACGTTACATCCCTTGCAGGACGTGGGACCGGGAACATGCACGACGGTCACTGCATTTAACACATGGACGTCTGTGATTTGTACACGTGTTATGTCATTTTGTACGTGGAGTATACTACAACTGTTACTCCATACTGCACTCACAGGGGTAACTCAGTTAGTTTACATATTGATGAGTCCAGTTAATGGTATGTCCATGTGATGTTTACTGGATGTGCTCCTGCATTGGGTATGTATATCACAGTGAGCCACACACGATACTGGGCTACACCTTCAAACGACCGTAGGTGGGGCATGCTGGGGTGACGAATACCTGTCATGGGTACAACCCATGCCTTGACACAACATCCATGATTATATTATGTGGAGCCGTCATTAATGCAGCAGGGACTCCGTGCTGAGTGTGTGCAGAACAGTGCTTACACACATGTGCTCCCGCGATTGCCTCTGCTCCAATAAGCGACAGTTGGTTACTCGATGTTGTGGCGACAGTGGACACTGTTTGCCCCGTTTGGTGTATGGCCTCTGACAATCGGACGTGTACCTACCGATGTATCTGGGAACCTTTACACACAGCACCACCATATGCTGATAGGGGCATGTACTGTTCAGGTGTTGACATTCCGTGTTCCAATAGCTGTTGTGTGTACAATGTTTGAGGGCTACCTATGTAGGATTCACACAGTGAGCCACCTATACATTACAATTTACAGGTGGTCGTGTTTGTGTGCCATCCATTTTACTGTGTGTGCAGGTGGAGAGGTGTGTCAGTCCGTAGGGGCCTACACTGTCAGAGCATGTGCTATATGTTCCTTCTTTGCCAAGGCGTAGGCATATTGTGCATGCCTCTGTCTGCCTACTGGGGCTGGGAAAGTGTGTTCGTGGTCTGAATCCCTCTGTGCCTGTGATGGCCTTGGCAATTGCGGTGGGTTATGAGGGCCTTCACCATTTTGTCCCTGCTGCAGCTGTTTCCGCAGGATCATATTATGTAGCATGGCACATACTATGACAATGTGGGCACACATGCTTGGAGAGTACTGCAAGGCTCCACCAGATGTGTCCAAGCACCGGAACCGTGATTTCAGCATCCCGAACACACGCTCTATGATGATTCTGGTTTGTGCGTGTGCCTCATTACGGCGTTCTTGCATGGGTGTGTGTGCATTTCTGATGGGAGTCATCATCCACGGCTCCAGTGCATAGCCAGCATCCCCCACAAGGTGGCCATGTGGGATGTCCTCCCTGACAAATACCTGATACAGCTGTGATGCATGCCAGATATGGGAGTCATGGTAGCTTCCAGGGCTGCCAGCACACACATCCATGATAATGTCCTGGGCATTGCACACAACCTGGCAGTTGATGGAGTGGAATCCCTTGCGGTTTATGTAGCGCCTAACATGCTCACCGGATGGTGACTTGATTTGTATGTGCGTGCAGTCTATCGCACCTAGTACCTCCGGGTAGTGTGCCATATGGTGGAAGTGACGCATATTGCTGGTCAACTCCTCCTGAGTTTGGGGGAAGTATATATGCTCATTGGCAGGTGGTAACATGGCATCCAGGAACTGGTGTAGTACCCTGGATACTGATGCCTGTGAGATCCCCATTATATCTCCAGTTGGCCTTTGAAAGGTACCTGTGGCTAGTATTCACAAGCTTGCATATACTTTCATGTCCACTGGGATGGGTTCCCCTCTGTTGTTTCTGGTTCTCAGGCGTAGCCGGCACAGCTCTACTATTTGCTGTAAGATGTCCCTGTCCACCCTGTAACGCTCTACTATCTCCAGATCATGTAGCCCCTGGTAGGTTACCCTTGATCTGAACACTCTTCTCCTCCTCCGGGACCTCCGGTGGTTGTCGGCATCATCCTCTACAATACCGTCAGTCTCTAACACCTGCTGATGAATCACAGCTATGGCAGCTCCCAACATGTACATTTTAAAAGTTTCCCTTGTGTTTACACCTATGGTGCAGTGTTTGGGAATGCACAGGTGTGCGTAGGGTGCTTTCACACTTTATACTACTGTGCTGTGAACACAGATGATGTCATAGGGTGTGTATGTACGATCGTAGCTACAGGGTATCTTATGTGTTTTACTACCAGAACTACTATTGTGGTGCCTTTGGTGATGAATTACATTTGGCTGCCGTGGATTACCTCTTGACCTTCCCTTTACATTTCTGCACGTTCCACCTACCATTTTCTGGCATGCATCCAGCAGCCTGCTTTCATTTGTACTTTCCTAGACCTGGCTTATCTTGCGTAATGTGTGCTATTGCCGGTCTACTGTCGGTTTGCTTTGCTCTGCTATGACAGATCTCCTATCTTTGCAATCCAATGCCTCCCCTCCTTTCTTTGCATTCCAATGCCTCCCCTATCCTGTTTTGCAGGTTTCTGCGAGCAGACTTGTCAGCTGCTGTCGACTGGCCACCATGAGGTGATTGGTGTTAATTGCTTATTAGTACTCCAATTACCCTACTTCGGCATTTCCTTCTTTTCTTCCCCTGGCCTTCCTGTTTGTGCTATTGTTTGCAGTGTTTGCATCTGCTTACTGGGTTTCGGGTACGTTTTCATCCCCATACACATGTGCTTTCGGGCACCATGTGTGCTCTCAGCTAAACTATTCTATACCTTCCTCCCCTCCCCTGTCCTGCAGCTTTGCTTAGCAACGGCCAGGCCAGATTTGCATTGCTCCAATGTGCTTACTGCTACGGTGGCACACCCCTCTGCCGATGTCATGTATCTCCTCTGAGCCACTCCTCGGTGTTATAGCGCTGCGCCGTATGGTACAATCTTCATCCGGCGGGACATTTGCGATTCAGTATTACCTGCCTCATTTGCATGGCATTGACTACTAATTCATAGTTACCGTGCCGAACACTGTCGCAGGCCCTTAGCAACTCTTGCACCTTGGTTGTGGTGTTCCATGCCTACCATTGCGTATTATAGTGTAAACCTGATTTGTATTACATTGCGATTTTATGACATTTTTATATAATTTCTTTATGTACCTGTTTGCGCACACATGCCCTGCGGTTGTACTGTGTGTTACTGTGGACATGACATTAAATGTTGTTTTTTAGATGGTGTGCATCTTTTCATATGCCATTGGCTGTGTATTTAGCCATTGGCATATGTTAACTTTGTAATACATGAGTCTGGTCCGCTTCCATAACTCCGATGTTCTGTTTGGGAAAATGTAAACCGTGTTTTTTGGTTTACATTTCCGTGGGCTTACGCTACGCCTGCACCACTTCAGGAATCACTATCTGCCTTCATTTGCATGGTGTGACACTGCGCATGGGGTGATTAGCATACCTATGCCGAGGTCTGCGCAGTTCTGGCATACGCCAGTAGTGCATGTGGAATTGGATCGTAACTGAATCGCTCAACGGCCATATTTGGCATTATTCCGCCTACGATACGCCTGCGCCTGGCGCAACCTTCATGAATCCTGGGGTTGATCTTTTTAAGATCGTTTATAGAATGAATGTATTTAAGTATATTCTTTAGTATCGGAAGATTTTTTTCTAGAGTTTGTTAACACTATAGTTCTGCTATTGAGTATTGCCATAATATTTATGATGACAGTGTTGTGATCTGATTTAATCACAGAAGGAAAGAGACCCTTGATGTGGAAGAGATTAATGCTATATTAGTGAGAACAATCTGGACATTTGCTGTTTGTGGTGTATGCTTAATAAACAGGTAGTTAAATCACCTAGGATGACTGTGTTGGGTTCAGTAGTTAAGATCTCTGTTTGGTTTAGGTAGGTGTCATGGCTAGTGTGAAACACAGAAGGGGTTATGAAGACAGAAATTATATGATAACTGAATATGTTAATTGGCATAGAGATAGCCAAGGATTCCAGGTCATTTGTATGCTGATTTTGCCATGAAGTAATGCTCCAGTGTTAAAACCTCTGTGTGCATACTGTTTTATGCTTTACTTCTACAGTGTTTACATATATTTGGATTTAATTTACAACTTTAATTTCAAATTTTATAGCCTAAACACTGATAGATATTTGTTAAACAAAGCAATACAGTCTTTCAGTGAAAACAGACTTAGCATTAAAACTTCTCTGCCTTTGAAACTCATTCATTGGAACAGCACTGAAACCCACATTCAAAGAAAATGCATTTGGTCAGTGGTGGGTTAAGTTTACCTTTGGGTTGTTTTCAAATCATAGGCACCTTGCACACAATTAGGACCATGCAAAAGTTCTTTGATTCATCTTCCTGATTTATTCAGTTATAAAATATATTAATTAAATTATATCCCTTGTATAACACAATAGCAGAACCATAGTGTCAACAAATTCTACAAAAAAAATCTTCTGATACTAAAGAATATACTTAAATACAGTCATTCTATAAACAACCTTAAAAAGATCAACAGAGAAGTAAGACATAAGAAAAAACCCCACAAAATAAAGCATAAACTAAATATCACCACTTCCAGCAAAGATAACCATAAAAGCCTTTTTTAACTGTTAGGAATCTTATGAGTACCATGGAACACTACACTGAGTTTATTTCTGGTGGTACCACCTACTTTAACAATAAAGACATTCTCCAGGATTCACTAATCTTCCGTTTAAGACTAAATTAATCTTACACGGAAGAGCCAGTCTAAGAGTAAGATGGCAGCGCACCATGCATATTAATGAGGGCGCGCTGCCTCAACTCTAAAACTAACACGGAGCATGGATGAGTGTCGGGTGTCGGACTGCCGATCAGTCCAAAAATCCACACCCCTGCAAGCTTGAAACTCGGGAAATGTCTAGTTACATGAGCGAGTCCGCTCACATGTGTACATTCTAACACTACACTCCCCCATATAATAAACCCCGTACAAATATAAAAAGTAAAAGAGATGTTTTTTTTTTTTCATTTCCGATATAGCTGCCTGTATTTGTGCATGTTTGCGTGGGTTTGCCCACTGCTTAGCTACAGTTAGCAGTTTAGATACCAAAGAGGATAATAAGAAAAATATATGCAAATTAAGTGAAATAGCGATAGCATAGTGGTTAGAGCCTTCGCACAAAGTGGAGGTATTCCCGGTTCGAGTCCCACCACTACACTTTTCATTTTCTGTTGGAATTCTGTATACAAAAATATTTCCTGACATGTATTATTTAAAGCTTTGTAAAAAGCATTAAAATGTTATATGTAGTAGTGAACGAATTTTATATATATATATATATATATATATATATATATATATATATATATATATATGTATAGGAAGGTGAAATGGTTATGCATACTGATGCATGCGTAACTTATTTTAAGCAATGTAAAGCACTGCTAAGCATATTTTACCAGTATTGAGCATATTTATATTTAATTGCTCATAACTGAGAACTGCGTTAACTAGCGCTATGTCTTTGCACAGAGCTGCGCATCGCACAAACTAGCTCAAACAGAACATGTTTGTGCATAGCTGTGCACTGCGCTAACCAGCGCAATGTCGAGCAACATCGGGTAAAGTCGAGCAATGTCAGGCAACATTGAGCAAAGTCGGGCAATGTTGAGCAAAGTTGGCTAAACATGGCCACACCTCCTTTACTGTACCTTAACCATTCAGGTCTGGCCAGTAGGAAAATAAAAAACAGTGACAGGGTTCGAACTCAGGATACTGTGCATTATAGTCACAGTACATAACCACTAAGCCATGACAGCATTTCATAACCATGCACTTTCAACAGACACATGTCTATCAAAGGAACATTAAACATTGCTAACATCAGCTAAGCAGGTGTGCCTACAGCTGAGTTTTTTCAAAACTGGCCAATCACAAATAAGTGCGGGAAATGAGGCATATTTAAGCTCCACAGGCAAGAATACTGTAGCTCCCTTCTGCAGTCAGCATGGCCGGTGTTGGAGAAGGCACTCGATTCGAGCGCAACATTGGGGCATTGTGGAGACCAAAGTAATGGTTTGGCTCCTTGTCCACAATCATGAGGAAAGACTCCTGAGGGGCCAGTACCAGGGCACCCAATACAAAACGGAGGCCTGGAACTGTCTAGATCATGATCGCACCAGTGCCACTGGCGTTCCTCGGACTGGTGAACAGGTCAGGCACCATTACTCTGACCTGAAGCAACGTAAGGAGGATCAACTGGACCAGTGGATACAGGAGGCACGTGGGATGGCAAATGCCTCAGTACTGAATAAGTAGCCATTGTATTAAGCATTTAAGAATTGCTATTCTTGTCAATACAATGGATAGGTATGTCTCATTATCACTGCATTTACTTCACAGCTGCAGGTGTCCGGGCTATGAATCAGCAGGCCCATGAAGATAGGCTGCAAAGGCTGCATCACCAGGCAGGTTAGTAATTAATCTGCATGTACTGTTATATAAAATAAATGAGAGAGCCTTCAAAAAAGTGTTTTAACCCAATAAATAAAAGTATAATAATTCTTTAATAATTATTCTGCATGTACTGTTATATAAAATAAATGAGAGAGCCTTCAAAAAAGTGTTTTAACCCAATAAATAAAGGTGTACTAAATCTTTAATAAAGGTATAATTCCTGGAGTGCATATGTGTGATTTTCTTTGATATGTTGTTGTACTGTTGCATTTTAGAAATAGTACTGTTGTATTAAGCAGTGTTAGTTAACCCACACTTGGGTAGGCCCCTATAAAGGGGATGAAGGGAGTGCCAGTAGCTTGTATGCATATTTACAGCTCTTATCTGTTGGTTCATGCCCAGCATGTACAGGTTAATCTGGCACATGAGTAGCTTGGTATTGTGTTCCCCAGAAATGTCAGTGTGCTGCCAGAAATGTAGGGAGCTGTTAACATATAACTGATAATTTCACCTGAACATATCTAGATAATTATATGAAAGTAGAGCTGTCAGTGTACCATCTCCGCAGTAGTGTGTGTAAGCAACTCTCAAAATATGTAGCAGTAACATCTGCATCCTGGACAGTTTGTATGTCAGATACAGCTCATGTATATAACGATCTAGCAAAATCCAATTGCACAATAGAAGGACATTGGGTAGTGTAATAATACATGTAAGGGACATATAACTGCAGTTAATAGGAATGTAGTGTAAACTAGAAGGATATTTTATTTATTTATTTATTTTATTTTATTTTACATTTGTTTACCGGGCTAGTCTAGCTGGATACATGTCCATTTTCAGTAGAGGCCCGGGGAGAAAAGCTCCAAGAAGAAGGTACAGATAACATAATAGATGCTAAGACAGTAAAAATTACTATAGGCTTTACATATATTTGAAATAGAGATAAAAATAAAACAATTGGCTATACATGTAGTTGAAATAGAGAATAAAAATACAACAATTGGCTTTACACACTATATAAAACAGGCACAGAACTTAAGTAAATAATCTCACATGCTTCAATTGCAATTGTCGTCCTAGAGGGAAGTGGTGGAATTCTGGGGTGGTACAGGCCTGGCCTTTTGTTAGTCAGGTTTGGTACAGGGGCACAGCCAGTGTGACTTGAGGAATTCTTTGAGGTGTTTTTGAATTGGTTGAGTGAGGTAATAATTCTTAGGCTGGTTGGGAGTTCCAAAGCCTACCAATGGAGTTGGTGTAGAGAGCATCACCTCCAGAGTTATTAGATTTGACGGTTTGTACCCGGACAGTTTTAGAAGATCTGAGGCAGGTTAGGTTGGAGTAGGCGGAAAGCATTTTATCAAGTGACGGGGTGTTGTCTGGTTGGTTAATTATCTTAAATGCCTCAGTGAGTTGGTTGATTTTGAGAATATTGGGCAGTTCTAACCATTCAAGTGCCTTTAGATTTAGGCAGTGGTGGGTTCGATAAGGCATCCCTGTTATGAATCTGGCTATATGGCTATAAGCTGTAGAAAGTTTATTTAGCTCAGTCTTGTTGAGGAATGAAAATATTGGGGAGGCATAAAGGAGGGTTGAAAGGAGATGGGTGCGAGCTATAGTTAGTTTGGTGTGTGGGGTTAGGAAGTTATTTATTCTGTACATGGAGCCTAGTTTCTTATTGACAGAGTTAATGGTTAAGCTGATGTGTATGTCAAATTTGAGCTTGTGGTCGATGGTCACACCAAGTAGTTTGGTGTGGGAGACAGGCTCTATGATGGTTCCATTGGTAGAGATCATGTGGAAAGTAGGGTTGTTGGCGTTTGGAGGTTCTTTACCTTGGCCGATAGATGCAGAGGGAAAAAATAGCAGTAACTTGGTTTTAGTAGGATTTAGTAAAAGTTTTAAATCTGAGAACCATTTTTCAACTATAGTAAAGCACTGCTGGGTTGAAACTTGGAGTTTGGTGAGGGAGATGTCTGAGCAGATCAGGGTGGAGTCGTCTGCATATTGAATACAAGAGGTTCTAGGGATGACTGAGTGAAGATCATTTATAAAGACAGAGAAGAGACGAGGACCAAGTATAGAGCCTTGGGGAACACCGATGTTATTTGGGAGTAGGTCAGATAGCTTGTTTTGCCATTGGACGGCTTGTTTTCTACCAGTGAGGTAAGCATTGAACCAGCTGATAGCGAGGTTACTAAGACGTAGTGTTTTCAAGGTGTGGAGCAGGAGTTGGTGATTGACCATATCGAAGGCTTTTGACAAGTCAAGAAAGAGAGCGGAGGATATTAATTTGTTGTTACGGTTGCTGTTGAGTGAGTCCACGAAAGAGAGAAGGGCAGTGGTTGTGCTATGATGGGGGCGAAAACCATGCTGGGTGTGGGACAATAGACTATTTAGGGTGAGGTAGTTTATGAGCTGTTTATGAACACACCGTTCCATAATTTTGGCTAGTGGAGACAGTATAGCAATGGGTCTGTAGTTAGATGTGTCTGTAGAGGTCCCTTTGTGAAGAGGGATGATATAGGAAATTTTCCAAATAGAGGGAATGGTAGCTTCAGCTATGGTTCTGTTAATCAAGATTGATATGGGGTATGCTATGGCATCTGATGCGATTTGTAAGTAGTCTGCTGGGAGTTGGTCCGCTGCCAGGGTGGTTGGTTTGAGCTTTTTCAGAAGGGTACATATACAGGAGGTGGATATTGGCTGTAAGTTAAAGGAGGGGTGGTCTTGGTCATTAGTTAGGGTGGCTGGTGGGGGGGTAGAGGAAAGTTGACTGGCTAGTGATTGAATAGTCTCGGTAAAAAAGAGTTAAAGGTGTTGGCTATTACTTCTGGATGTTTCCCAATGAGTTTCTCAGGGTGGGAGTGGTGGATTTGCCAGGATGGAGGAGATTATTGAATCCAGCCCAAAATTTCTTTGGGTTATGCTGATGTTTATCCTGGAGGTGACAGAAATATTGTTTTTTATCTGTAGTAATGGCAGTTTTAGTTGAGTTTCTAAGCTTTTGAAACTTAATGCGATCTAGGGAGATTTGGTAGCTCTCCATTTGTTCCAGGCTTGGTCGAAGTTTAATTTTAGTTTTGGTGTCTCCTGTTAACCAAGGTGCAATTCGCACCTTGGTTCTGATAAGTCGCTTTGGCGTGGGAGTCAAGTATCTTAAGGAAAGTGTCGTTAAAATAAGAGATGCTCTCTAGCGATAAAGTTTTTAGGATGGACCAATTACAAGATTTGAGTTCTGCAAGAAATTGGTTAGGGACAAATTTCTTGTTGTTTCTAATTAGTCTGGTTGGGGGGAGGTTAGTAGGTGGGCATTTGAGTTTTCTGATATAAGTAATAAGGTGGTCACTAAGGTCGTTGGGAAGGGTCCCGTGGTATAGTTGTTTTAACCTTGTTGGTAAGAATCCAGTCAATAATACTCTCTTTTGTTGAGTGTTTCCTATTCTAGTGGGAGATAGAATATTTTGGGAGAACCCATGTAGGTTGATAGGGTGGGATTTATGTGTTTGGAGTAGAGGGACCAGTCAATGTTGAAGTCTCCTAGTATTATGGTTTCTTGAGGGAAATTAGTGGCTAACCAGCTGAGGGTTTGCTCTAGGTTTTCTAAGTTCTTTCCTGGTGGTATATAGATTACTACAAGGTTAATGCTTTTTTGACTGTTTAAGCATAGTTTTAGGGCAATCAGTTCTAGGTTGGAGACCTTAGGGGGTTGGAGTGGATTCCTTATGACGTTCAGTGAATTTTAAATATAACAGCTGTTCCCCACCCTTTTTAGTTAACCGGTCAGCCCTAAGAATATTATATCCGGGTGGGATAATTTCTTCATCCTTGGTGCTTGGTTTAAGCCATGTTTCCGATAGGCACATAATGTCAGGGGAGTGGGTAGCTAACAGCGCATGTAAGTTGTGAACTTTGTTATTAATGCTTCTTATATTGAGGTGAAATATAAGGATAGAGCCAGCAGAACTTCCGTAGTTAGAGGGTATAGAGCTTGTGGTGCTAGGGCCTGGGTTGGGGTGGATATCGCCATCTTTAGTGATACGAACTTTCAGGTGGTCTAGTAGTCTTTGGAGCTTAAATAGTAATTTTAGATTGGTTTTAGTTGTGGTTTTCTTGGGGTGGTAGAGGTGGGATGGACTATCTTTGAGCCTAGGGTATTGGTAGAGTAAAGTGAGGAGAGATAAGATTGGAGGGATAGTTTGAATGAGAGGAGGTTTGTCTTTTGGGGAGGGGAATACCTGAGAGTGTGTGAGTTTCGTATTTAGTTAAAAGATAAGGAATAAGAAGGAGTGGTACTATAAAGGGGATGCTAGAGTATGTATTTTTGGCCATGATATAGTGATAGGACAAGAAGAAATATGTTTGATAGAATAGAGAGTCAGAAATGTGGGATATATAAGTTGTTAATTGAGCTATCTTTTCCACCCTACTGTATGTGCATAAAAATGCAATTCCACACCTCAATGGGTATGTCTAATCTCAAAACATTTGTTGGGACATATGTCCTATTGGTTTATAAATATTTGCATTTATTTCTATACATGTGCCCTGTTCAAAAATCACAATGTTGGTGGCCTGTTGCCATCAATTATTTATTTTATTTATTTATTTATTTATTTATTTATTTATTTATTTATTTATATTTGTTGACCGGGAGTGTCCGACTGGATATAGGTCCATTTTCAGCGGAGGCCCGGGGAGAAAAGCTCCACAGTTAAAATAAACAGACAGTAGTTACATTGGATTACATAGCGATTAACAATTTACATAGCAATTACTTACAACATATTTACAGATGAAGAACATAATACATCAGTAGACAACTAGAATCTTTATCTGTGAAGTACATAACAGACATTAACAAATGTTACAATAAGAAGTTCCTGCTGTATAATAAGTACTAGGCTTATGAGCATCTGAGCTTGCTATAATCAGGGTAGTTAGTGGAGTGGAAAGAAAGGTAGTGGTTGGATGGGATGGGTGATATTAGAGTGGGAGTTGCAAGGGCATAGCCAGCATGTTTTTAGGTGCGCTTTTAGTAAAGTTTTGAAGTGGGTGCATGATGGTATGGAGGTAATTGTGGGTGGGAGGGAGTTCCATAATTTGGCTATGGAGCAAGAGAATAGTGCTTCACTAGCAGAGTTATTGACTTTAGTGATCTGCAAGTGATTTTTGTTGCTGGATCTTAGTGGTCTGGTGGTGGTGGTGGTAAACCTGCATGCTGTTGTAATGTCCACTATTGTTCTATATATGCATGTGTTATGCTTGCTTTTCAACTGTTGAAACTCTGGTGTGTTGGGTTAATGGGAATACTTCTGCATGCTGTTATAACTAACTGGGAATGCTGTTGACTGTTACTAACCCATATCTTTATTAAATTCTCCAAAACATAGTTCGTATGGGAAGGCCGGTCCCAGCGGACCCACCTGTCCCACCTCAGCTGGCCATGGCACCAGCAGGTCTGGTGCCCAGTGTGGGACCTCCTCCTCTGTTGGCCCTGTGCCACCTTTGGCTGGAAGCACTGCAGGGGATGGGGCTCAGCCCCCCCATGCAAGCATGGGCGGAGGAGGGTCACCTATCACCCTTCGAACGGTCCGGGCTGTGGTGCATAGAGAGATCGAGTGTTCAGTTGCAGAACCTCTATGCCAGCTTGAGGCATGAGTGGTGCAACTCCCGGGTCAGCCTGCCCCTCCTACACTGCCCCCAGCACAGCCACCCTCTGAGCTGTGAAGGTGCAGTGGTGACTGCCCATGGGTGGGGATCTCAGTTCCACTGTTGCCATCTGTGGGCTCATGGGCTTGTGATTTCCAAACATCCCTCTCCATCAGTGGTGTTCATCCACCACATGTGTCATATTCCGCCCCTGTATGCATCTTGATTGTCTTGTCTGTTTACCTCCCCAACCTACCTCCCCAAGTATACCTAGTTCCCCTACCCCACATTCCACTCTCACCTGAAAAAAAGGGCAATCTGCTCCCCAAAAAAAATGACACCCCATACATAGCTGCCCATTTTGCACGCATGTCCCATGGACACATAAAATGTAATTTAATTGGCATTACAACATACTTTGTTGTCCTCACCCCTCTCTCAGGGGTTGAAGGTTTCATATTTACCTCCAAATTTATTCCATATGCATGGCTGTTGCTGTTAAAGAAATGGGCAGATATGGACCTTTCCTACACCTGTCCTGCACATCCTGAGCTATTTTCCCTACTGTCTTTCCCTCTTTCTGCCCCTTTTTCACCACTTTCCTATCTCCCCATTTTTCTTTTCTTTTAAAGAAATGAGCGCGGGGGTTAGCGGGAGTAAGCACTATTAAGCAGTAGTTAGTGGGTTTGCGTGAGTGTGTGCTTGTTTGCGCTTAGCTAAGCATTGCTAAGCATCCTGAAAACCCATGCAAACCCACTTACAACTGCTTAAAAGTGCCTTAGTCACTCTGTATGTTAGGGCCCTTGTTCTGCTCAGCAGCAAAATAAAACACCTCTGTCAGTCTCAAACCCCAGACCTTGTACACACTACACTGCATGAAGTACCACTAAGCCATGGTAGACATACAACAAGTTGTTGCTGAAATAAATATATCATGCATCAGAATGAGTGAATGTAAAGGAAAAATAGGAATGCCATACAACACAACTTGTTCTGTGGATCTTTACCAACAGTTGTTGTGGGATTACATTACATGACTGTAATAAGAGAAGCAGCCATTCTAGCAGGAAATAATGTTACGCCATCACTTTCCAACCCCCACACAGTATCATAGCAGGACAAACACTGGCATATCTGTTTAGGGCAGAGACCATACCTCCCAACTGTCCCTAAATTTTCAGAGATGTCCCTGATTTTGAAACAAAACTTAGTTCTGTCCCTCTGAATCCCTCCGAAAACTAATGACTTTGGCCAGAAAGGTGGTGAATTACACGTAATGAGTAATGACAATAATTAAGAGTTAGACACTTCTTTCACTTCAGAAAAGGTGTATTAATCCATATGCTCTGGTTCTCTCAAAGTCTCAACTTAATGGAACTAATATTTTAAAGGCGTCCCTGACTTTTTCTTTACTTTTCCCTGAGTCTGTTCAAATATGTACCTGAGTGTTTGAGAGGTCTGGCAGAGGCAGAAACACAGAGGCATATCAGCCTTTCTGCTGTTACACACTGCAAATAGCTTTGGAAGGAGTTCCGGAAGCATATCCTTATGTAGGAATACAACACTGAAATACAAAAAGGATATAGCCATGTACTGGTAGCAACCAAATGTAACAATGCCATTGCGCTAGTGCTGAAAAGACCTGCGTCGTGCACAGACAAAGAATAACAGGCTAATCTTTGTCTACCATGTGTATAGGTCCACAGTTGGGAGTTATGCAGACAGACTACTTGCCTTGATAAACTAACATGTACACAGCAACCCTGTAAGTCCAGCAAGATAACATTCACACAATAATACATACACTCTCTGTACTTCTGCACCCCTACCCAAATGTAGAATATACCTGTGTGTGCAGGATCTACCAAGGATGTAGGAAAGCATACTCACAGTACTGAAAAGTGCCCAGTTTTCTTGAGCAGCTTGTGCTAATGTCAACACTAAAAACGCACAAGCTGTTTAGAACTGAGTAAATGAATATTCGCAGTATAGCAGTTCACAAACAATTCATATGCCAAAGGAATACATCTCAATAACTAGCTTTGTATGGCAGTTAATTGTAAAATTTGAAAAGAAAGTACATCCTCCCATGTATATTTGGTTAGCATTTTGAGGGGTGAGTACATTTCTACACTGACAAGTGTGCACTGAAGCAGCAACATTTAGGTCTGAGTACAAAATGTAAATCACTGGCTACACCCCTGGCTTCTGATATAAGAACTTTACCAACCTTCTGTCTTAAACAATGATGTCCACAGCAAACAAGGATGATCTCCATCTTGGAAAGCTGAAAGGGCCACACCTACCTGAGTTAGCAATTTATAGTATTGGGTTGCTATGACAGTGATTACTGCAATTACTACACAGCAGGCTGCATGCAATTAGCAAATGGTGGTCACTAATTGGTGCAGAGGCCATCACATGCTCATGTGCAAATACCTACAAAAGCAGGCTGCAATCACTGCCAACAAACTCAATCACTCTATTGCAGAGACTGACAGAGAGAGAGACAGAGAGAGAGAGAGAGACAGAGAAAAGGAAAAAGAAAAAGAAATAATACCAAATCATACAAAGGAAAGGTATGTAACACATATGTATTTACTGACTTAATGTAGTAGATGTTTTTGAAGAGTAGTCTACATAATGTGAACCATTCATATGTGGCAGCAGTACTTATTTATTCATAGATGTTCTGATTAACTACTGCTATGGACAATACAGTGTGTACCTGTGGGCAGTGGGACATACCTGTGAAATGTGTAGCTCAGCATTAAATGTCAAAGATCTGATCCATGTTATCTGTGTTCTGTACAGTAGTGTGGCCAATGGCTGTTGGAGGGATTAGCACTGCCATTATATAAACATGGGTGTGAAAGAGCAACACATGCATGATAGTCATATTAAAGTGTAGCTTAGCATTGACAACTGCTGTAGCAGTCTAGTATGCTTATCTAGCATTTGTAGCTATATATACCCCCGCTAATGTTAGTGTGTGTTCACATGTGACACTTGTTTGTGTTGCAGCAAGGCCCAACAGTTCAGCTGTGAGGTCCAGGGACTTACAACAGTGTGGACCTTGTGTGTGTATGTTACACACCTACAGAGAAATATATATGTGTCGTATATATTCACATCTGTATATATGCATGAAGCAGGGGACATATTGCAACTAATTGTGAAGGGTGGAGATATATATGTTGGTGAAGGTTAG
The DNA here is from genome assembly GCF_019279795.1 of Protopterus annectens. Taxonomy (NCBI): domain Eukaryota; kingdom Metazoa; phylum Chordata; order Ceratodontiformes; family Protopteridae; genus Protopterus; species Protopterus annectens. Next base: position 125,955,063 of record NC_056741.1, read on the forward strand.
TATGCACATATTTGTATGTATGTTTTAGTGTGTGACAGACACGACAGCATATAGTGCTGATATATGACATGTGGTGGTTAAACAGTGTGGGTGGTTTGTTCAGTTTGCAATGTTGAAGCCAGTGAGGCCTGCTAAAGCTACCTGGGCTGTGAACACTTTCAATGCATTTATCACAAGACTGTGCGATATTATAACATTACTGTACACCTCACATCCGTTGTATAATTGATATTCCCACTATGAAAGGTGAAATGTATATGTGCCTACATATATATGTATATGTACACCAATGGATGTGTATATGTATATATATATATATATATATATATATATATATATATATATATATATATATATATATAGAGAGAGAGAGAGAGAGAGAGAGAGAGTCATATATACTCATGCACACCTACATCTACTTGTTGCAATAGATTATCTGTACTGTTGACTGACTGTGATGGTCAATGTGTTTATGAATACGTCAAAGATATGTATTTGTGGGATAGCTTAGTGGGAAACTGTTTATGTCATGGTATTATGGGTCCTTGCTTTGATCCCAGCAAAAGCTGTGTATTCTGTTGCTAGGCAGAAAAAGTGCTATGGCATACAGTGTGATTAAGTCCCTTGGTTTTAACTGGGGTGTGTCATTGGAGGCTAATGCACTACATCTATGATTATTGATTGGTATTGATGTTGAATCCAAATCCTGTGTGTACTGTAGTACTACCTGAAGCTCTGGGCCTGTACAGCAAAGTATGGTGTATGTCCACATTGCTTGCATCCACTGTTATGTGTGGTCCCTGTATTCATCACAGATTACATTCCTCAAGATTAAGGTTATGTAAGTACTGACACACATTACTGTATAGTACACAAGTAAAGCTTATCTGGGTTGCCATACCTTTGTGTCCTGTAATTATGTCTGATGTGTGTGTGTGGGTATGTCTGTAACATGTCCGCTGTCATATGTGTGCTAAAACATATAACTGCATATCTAGCAACATCTATAGTGAACTACAGTAGTATGTGACCTATATTCCCAATTGTGCACATATTTTGGCCACGGGTTTGACATTAACAAGTTGTGTGGTATAATAGTAATACATTTACTGGACCTTAGACTCATTGTGATGGATGGCATATTTATTTACACATCAGCTTGATGTATATCTGCTGTGGCTAGGTGGTGCATTGTGTTGCATACAGTGTGCCAGGTACTATTGTATAGTCTTATATAGTGATTTTATGTTGTTGCTGTACAGAACATGGTTCATTAGATAGAGTGAGCCAGGCACTTTCAAGCAGTTGTGGGGTGAGCAGTGATAAGTGGCAATTAAAGTGTTTCACTCTCAGTTAGCTAATAGGTTGCTATATATGGCAATTCATTGATATCTGTACTGTATAATGTTAAATGTGCCATGTGACTTGCTCAGACATATTTTGTCTTTGTCTTCCAGGGATCATGGCACATCACAGAAATCCCAGCAATAGTAGTGCTGAAGATGAGATCATCACTAGCTGCATGATTCAGCACTACAGTCTAATGTTCTCACGAACCAGCCAGAACCAGCAGGAGCATACTGCAGTGTGGCAAGATGTTGTCCAGAGGGTAAATGAGGTAGGCCTGCATAACCGGACATATGAGCAGGAATGCTTCCACTGCAGTGATCTACTCAGACATGTCCATCAGCGTGCTTCTGATGTGCGGAGACAACAGCTTACAACAGGAGGTGGTGTTAATATCTATCCCCCCTCATCAGAGTGGAGGAGCTGCTCCTGAGCCTTGTGGCACCTGCCCAACAACAACAGCAGCAAACATACACCATGATGGAGGTTGGAGCCACCCAGCAAGCACACATGGAGCATGCAAGTAACATGGCATATCTGTAGATTACTGTTATCTGTATTGGGAGATCATGCATATGTGAGATGTGGAGTGTGTAGTTAGAAGATGTGGAGCCTGTTTTTGTGCAATACTGATCATTTGGAACATAATCTGTAGGCCTGTGAATGTAAACTGTTGTTCTCCTGTAAGATTGCAAACACACAGTAGCAATACCACAGTTGTGGCCACTGACAAACTGTCTCATCTCTATGTAGGTCCCTCTGGGGTGACATCAAGGCAGTGGACAGATGCTGGTGAGTGTGTTCTACATTTATTATTGTAAATAAAAAGTGCATGTCATAGTTAATGTGTAGGCCATGTACACATGTAACACACCTACCCATAATGCATGCTGTGCATGTTTGGTGTAAGACCACGCACATCTCACTAATGGGATTAGCTGCCTCAAACACATGCAATACCCAGACCATCTCAAACAAATGTGGCTACACTGTAGTGACCATTGGATAAGCAAAGTTGATACTTAACATGCACATAACATACACAACTATGTCATACACAGAGCATTTTAACATGCTACACATAAAGGATTCACAAACCCTCTGTAAAGACACACTCCAGTATCCAAAATCTCATCCATACATTACACATAATATACCTGAGGGGTAGAGGCCTATCATGGGGCATTTAAACACTTTGCAACACACTACATGTTCATGTCAGTGCATGCTCCTTATTGGCCTCCTTACAAACCCATGTAACAACTGGTTGTGAAATGGTGAATGTAGCCAAGGTAGTACAGTTTCGGTACAGCATGATTAGTGCTGGTTTGGAAAACATTTGTAGCCTTGAGTGACCACATGATGCTTCATGATGATGGCCTATGGTACTATACCCCATCCAGTAATTGTAACCACAGTACTACACATAGCTTTCATTGCTATACACCTCAATGTTGTGTGTGTGCAAACATATGCATCTCTAAACAATATGCATATCAATCACCATTTGCACAACTGACACATATATGTCTTGTGATGGCTAGGTCATATGACACACATTGGGTATGTGCAATGTTTAAATATGCAGTTGTGTTTTAGCATGCCATGTCATGGATGACACTGGCATGTCCACAATATGATCTACACTGACCATAACTATTGTACATTGGGTATGTGGACGAATGGTATTCCATCAATTATACATGCACCACTGATGATGTTGTGTGAATACTCATCATGCATGTGCTAAAATTGTGTCCACAATTATTTGCTAAAGACACAGAGGCTATAATCAGCACTGGATACCCTTTACCACAGTTCAATCCCCCAGGGTTTTTTAACCCTTAATTTTTTACAGTCATTCAAGTTTTGGGGAAAACTTGGCCAAAAGAATTTTTGGGGTTCCCTTTCATTGGTTAGGGGCCCAATTTTTACCCCAATTTTAAAAAACCTGTAAACCCTTTACTTTAAAAATGTTTTTCACTTGCCTGTTGTTGGCCCTTTTTTCCTGTGTTTATATTATTTTTTTTGCCCTTTTGGTATGTTAAAAACCCGTATTGTTTAAAGCTGAATTGCGGTTGTTGGGGGTTTTGGGTTTGTGTTTTTTTTTTTTTGTGTTGTTGTGTTTAAAAAATGTATTTTTTTCATGTGTCATTCAGGTGATTTTATTTGCATTTTGTAAAACAAAAGTCCCTGTGGGTGTCTTTTGCCTGTTGCAGGTGTGATTGTTCATGTTTGGTCTACAACCCCCCTGTTCCCTTTAAAAATGTTTTCTTTTTCCCTAAAGGTGCTGAAGGGGGAGCGGTTCAAAAAAAAAGCGGGAACCCGTTTTCACCCCCGGGCAGAAAGGGCATGGGATGGTGTTTGAACCCCAGGGAGGGTTTTTCAGGGTTTTTGTTGGGAACCAGTCACAAGTCTCCCCCCATCCATGACAAGGGATTAAGTGGGACCCTCCAAAATACCCTTTCCCTTAGTTTTGGGGAAAAAATTTTACAAAAAGGCCCCTTTTTAAAAGGCAGGGGTATTAAAAGGGACTGGGTCCCCAAAAACCGGGCCATAGCCAGGTTTTCCCGGAATTTTGGGAAATTTCAGATTTTAATTCTTCACAAACAATGTTTTGGGCCCTTAAAGCCCCGGTAAAGGGGGCCCCCCAAATTTTCAAAAACCCCACGCATTTACTGTTAGGAACAAGGCTGAATTTTGGGGGGTTTCAAAACCCGCAGGGGTAAGGGAAGAGGGCTTTTAAACACCTTGTAAATGCAAGGGGGTTTGTGGCCAAGGGGGGTGGCCCTTGTAAATTTCATGGAGGTCATTTGAAAAGGCATTGGGGTGGGCATTGGATTCCTTCCCCTTTTTCATGTCCCTTTTCGGCAGTGCGGGATGGTTGAATGTGCATGGTTTTATGCCCGGAAAAAGTGGGGTTTTCCCTAAGGGGCCAGGGGAAATTCACAGCCGGCCCCCCTGTCCAGACCCGCCCCAGAAGGTTGGGGTTCCCATTTTTACTGTTTTAGAAGACCAATTCCCCCCATCCTGGCCCGTCCCCGCGGGACCTATCCCCGTTTTGGGCAATTATGTCAACCTTTCTGGAAGTACCCAGTTTGGATTAGTTCCTTTAACTGGCGTCCCCTCCAGGCACGGGTTCCCTATCCCCCCGGGATGGGGAAAACTTAAACCTGCCTGGGCATTCGGCTGTTTCCCAAAAAAACCCCAATATCACCTTAAAAGGTTTGGGAACGGGGTCATAAACAAGGTATTTTATAGCTTCCCAAAATTTGTCCTTTACCCAAGCACCACAACAACAAACACAACCACAACACAACAAACCCCACAACACACGTTGTAGTGCCCCGTGTTCTTTCCAAACTGTTTCCCCTTTCCTTCGGCCCCCAAACAAATTTGGGGTTCCCGGGGCAAAAAAAATTTTTTCCCCTTTTGCCCCTCAAACCCCCCTTAACCCCCTTTTTCTAAAGGGTTTGGTTGGTTTTTAGTGTTTTTTGGGCCCCTTAAGGGGGCCAAAAAGGACCAAATTTAAAAAAAAAAAAAAAAAAAAAAAAAGCCCCCCCCCCCCCCCCCCCTATAAATAAAAAAGGGTTTTTGAATTTTACCCAACAAATTTTCTTTTCAACCCCGGGTTTTTTTAAAACCTTGAAAAAGGGGGAAGCCCCTCCCCTTTCCTTTACATGATACTGCAATATAACAGAAAAGATAAAATTCAACAATTGGCTAAACTTCTGGTGTCATTCAAAGGGATCCGTTTCTGTCTGCCTGTGATGACATGATAGACAAATTTTTTCTTCCCACAGATGGCACCTGTCACCCCATGTTTTTGAATACTGGCCAAGGCTTGTGCTGTCCCCATATTACCTTTTTAGGCAAGGCTCAAAGGTTCATAAGGAAAGGGGAAACTAGTTTTCGCCCTGGGGCCATACAAAGCCAAAAGGTACCCGGCATTTGCCACCCAAGAAAATTTTTTCTCCTGTGCCACTGTCTGGAAAACAGAAATTATCCCCAGGGGGAATTTCCCATTTATCCAATAATCAAGATTTTCCTTGAAGAGTGCTAATGGGGGCTTTGTTTGATATAGATGGGGAGTTTATTCTGGGTATGTGAAGTCTTTGGGGCAGAAATCCCCCCCATGTTCTGTTTATTGTGATGACAAGGGTTTTGGTCCCCAAGAGTGTGGTTCATAGGCACATAGGTAGGTACTCAGGGCTATCTGCCAAGGGCATTTATAAGCTTCTTAGCCAGAAATGTAAGGCTTTGGCCTCCCCTTTAAATTAATTTGGGCTCTGTCTACCAGGGCCACTGGAAGTGATCCCCAGGGGTAAATTTACACTTTGTATCCACTCAAGACTCTCTTGAAGAGTCTGCAAGGAGCTCTGCCTAATCGGCCAACTGGGATTCTATCTCAGGAGTGAGGGGTTCTGGGACAGGAATTATTCTTCCAGCACGTCCTGCATACTTTACAGAGGGTTTAATTCACTGGAGCCGCAGGGCTGTAAGAGATTTGTTTTTATTAGAGGTGGAGCATGTCCATTAATGCTGGCTGGATGGTTCTATACGCCAGGCATAGATCACCTTGAGCAGGCATTGCTAAACCAATAGAGCTTGAGTTATTTTTAGTCAATCTGCATAGGGCATCTCTTTGAGGTCCATGATCCCTCTTGGTGAAGTAATTTCTGTGGTCTTACCAGCTGTTGCATGTGCCACTAAGGTACATACCAAATGTGGGAGCATTGTACCTCATTATGGGCTTAATGAGTGATGAGTAGAGGGGCACAATGACCTCTTTGATCTAGAGGTGAACCCTTTCGTGATTAGGTGGGCTACATAGAACAACATTCAATCACTTTGCCAATGTGATTAATAAAGAGAGGTTATTATCTACCCAAATTTCAGGTCCCTAATTACATTTTCTGTACCTAGTGGATTTCACCACCTTTGTGGTAATTCATGGCACTTTGTTTTTCCACAGAGGATGACTATGCATTTTTGGCATCTCATTGAGGCCATGGTTTTGACAATTCAGGCATCTGTCTCTGTAAGACCCTTCTGAAGGATGTCTGTGGCCAGCCACAGAGTCGATTATGGCCCCAGTTTACAGTCATTCGGGGAACTCTGGTCACCATAGTCCCTCCCATGTTTGCCTGTACCTCAGAGAAGTATATACTGAACAGGAGGGGGTCCTAAGACTTGAGACTCCAAGGGATGCCACTCTAATTTGTTTAGGAGCTCCTGGACATGTTGCCTGCAACTCAGACCATGTGTGGCCTGTCCATGAGCCAGCGTTGGCCGCCCATCTCGTGACATAGGGGTTAATGTTCAAGCTGGTAAGCCACCTCCATGATGCCAGAGTGGGAATGGGTGTTAAAGGCCTTAGTGAGGTCCAGGTAGGCTGTGTGGACTACCTTCCTTCATCCATGGTCTTTGGTAACTGTTTGAAAGAAGTCAACTAGGCTTAGGAGCAGGATCTCCTTAGCAAAGACAAATTGGGTAGGGTCCAGTATCTAGAGGTTCCCAAATGTCTCTTGCTTATGAGTTCCATGATACTCCACTCCATGCCTCTATGACCAGGCTGGTAAGCAAGGCTTATAGGGTGATAGTCTCAGGTTCCTGTTGTGGCACCACCTTTGTGGAGTGATGACTGTTGTTGTACACAATTTTGGGTACATAGCCCGTGATAAGGTTGGAGCCCTGAACAAAGAATGGAAGGAGGGCTTAGGTTCCCTTGAGCTCACATGTAAGACACAGCCTGGGACACCATCCAGTCCCACCTGGATGCTGTGGGTTCTAGCTTTGAGAGTGGGCTATTTTACCTTGCATGTCCATGAAGTCTGTGGCTCTGCATCTTTCTGGGATGGACACTGGCCCTTTTAGTGAGGGGGTTGAAGCTCTGCACTGAACCTGTCCACCAGGATATTGGTAATGTCAGTTGGTTCCTAGTATTTTGCCATCTTTGGTAGTAGCTGAAAGCATATCTGAGAGAGTTGCCACCTAAACAAGTTTTATATAGCTAAAGAAGGCTCGTGGCTATCTTTAGATTCCCAATTTTTCTTTACAAACTCTTGACTTGGATGACTTTTGTATGAGCCATCTTATTTCTTGCTAATAATGATCAGTGATGCCTTTCCTTGAATTTCTGCTCTATCATGTTGTGCTCTCCTCTGTTGTATAGCTTATTTATGGGCAAGGACCACCTCAGATTGGTTTCTTTGGAGGAGTGAGTCTTGGTTTTAATTGGGATGGCTCAATCCATGCATCCCCTGTAGATGCTCATGGTAGAATGCACTTGTAAAGGATTATGCAGATTGATAGCATTATCTTGTAGCAGGGGTTTTTGAAACTTTCCACTTCGGTCTTGAGAAGGGGTGAAGTTTGCTTTGAAAGTTTTTCACAGCGGTTTTGTTGAATGGGGGGGTGAGTCAGGATGTGGATGTCCAGTGTGATTACTTCACAATCTGATATTACCAGCAAGGGGGTTTTGATTCTCTGAGGGAAACACTGATCCCCCATGTTGGTGATGATCAGGTCCAGTATGTTGTCACCTCTAATGGGCAGCTGTTCCAGGCCGTTTGAGTTTATAAACTCTAGGAAACATTGGACAAAGGACTTAGACATTCGAGTAATTCTCCCAGTCAGTCTTGGGTAGTTGGAAATCATGGCATTTGGTAGACCTTTATATTTCCCACTGTTCTCAGGGAGCACTGAGGAGGGTTCTGAGACAAGGTATGGGATCTGTAGCAGGCTATGATCTTGATAAGCAGCTTTTGTCTAATGTTAGTTGCAGAATTTGCTTGGCCTCCAAGGCCTCGCTGTGCCACTAACCTGGAGGCAAGTGTGGGTATCCCTATGAAAATGGATACACACCTCCCTTTGTATTTAAGTCTGGCTCTTTGGGGCTGACACTCAGAGGGATTGGGATTTCTATGGGAGCATGTCCAACAGCCCCATGCTTGACATAGCTTTGTATGCTAGGGCAGAGATCACCCTGAGTAGGGCTATATGTGACAGGAGTAAAGCAGGTTTTGAGATGGTCTGTGGCATGGCATGTATTTGAGGCCAATAATCCTCCTTTGTGAGAGGTATTTCTGCAGGCTTCCAGTTGTTGTAGATGTTTCTAGGAGTTACATAGCAAAAGGGGGCGTTGTACTCTATAATGGATCTAATGAGTGATGAGTAGAGGGAAACAATGACCTCTTTTATTCTGCAGCATGAGAGACACCTTTTGTGATGAGGTGTGTGCCACATAGAAGGATTTCTTGACTACTGTATGCATGTGATTATCAAAGGAGTAGTCTACTGTCCACCTGTATCTCCCAAGGTCTCTTTATCACACTTTTGGTGTTAAGTATACTACCACCTATGTTGTAGTTCATGGGTACAGTGTTTTTACCAAAGGGGGCGACAATGCACTTTTGGTATTGAGCTGTTCCCATGGCTTTGGACACCATGGCATCATGTCTCAGTGAGGCCCTTTGTAGGGATGTCCACATCATTAGTAGTGCTTGGATTATGGCTCCTAGTTTGTGAGTCATCTGGGAGCTTCATTAGCCAGAGACTCCTTCCACATGTTAACTCTGTACTTCAGGGAGTAGATAATTAAACAGGATGTAGGGACCCAGTGGGACTGAACTCTGTGGTACTCCATTTGTCACTGGTCCAAAGTCAGACTTGGGAGTCTGCTACTTTCACAGTGTGGGTTGTGTCAATGAGCCAGTTGGCAACCCATCTTGTGACATAGGGATTTATACCTAGTTTAGTGGGTTTATCCGTAATTCCAGAGTGTGGGATGGTATCAAAAGCCATGGCAAGATCTAGATAGGCTGTGTGAACCACCTTATCCTTGTCTATGGCTTCTGGTGGACTGCTTCAAAGAAGTCTATCAGGTTTAGTAAGACATGGATCTGCCTTTTACAAACCCAAAAAAAATGGTAGTGGTCCAGAGTTTCAAGATTACCACCATGTTCCTTTTGTTTATAAGTTCCATGATGATATGTCCATGGCCTTGACCAGACCAGGACTCGACCAGGAGTAATGGCGGTGCCTTAGTCTCCCGGGTCTCGGTGGTGGCTCCCTTGTGTAGTGGATAACCGCCGCTGTGTGCCATTCAGCAGGCACAAAGCCTGGGAGGTGCAGAGGCCATGATTAAACATGGTGGTATAGGTGTGGGGTGCCAGTTCATTCTGTAGTTCGTGTAGAACACAGCCTGGGATGTAATCTGGTCCAATGGATGCTGTGTTCCTGGCTTTGGAGAGGGGTTTTTACCTGAGCAGCCATGATGACAGCAAATTTGCATTCTTCCATTATAGAGATGTGCTCTTTCATGGTTGAGAGAGGGGATAAAGTTAGCACTGATCCTATCTGCCAGGCTGTTGGCAATATCAATTGGGTCTGTATATTTAGTGCCATTGTGCTGTAACTCAGAGCAGATCTGAGTGTTGCCATTAAGATTCTTGATATAGGATTTATAGAATGCTTTCGTGGTTGTCTTCTAGAATCAGTATCGACTTTGTTTCTTCGTGAATTCATTAGCTTCTTGGAGAATTTTATCAGGGATCGTGAGCTTCTTCCTGAGGGGCTGACCATAGGGAGCTCCTCCACTCAAGGTGGGATTTCTTACCCTCTTTTGCACACACAGTTTCTTCCCTTCTTGTTGTGCAGTTTGTTTTATGGCAGGGGACCAAATTAGATTGGCTTCCTTTTTCTTGTAGAGGATAGCAGTCTTGGTTCTGTTTGGGATAAAGCACGGATGCATGCACTCATGTAAGTAGCTTATAAAGTGCAATTGTGAAGGATTCAGTAGTCATAACTGTATTGTCCATCTGCATGGGTGTCCTGCAGTTCAGCACTTCTGTCTTAAGAAGCATGGAGACATTTTTTAACATGGTTTCTTTAATGGGGGCTGGGTCCAGAATGTAGATATGTAGGGTAATTAGCTCATGGTCAGATGGGACCAATGAGGTGTTGACTTCAGTTGTGGAACACCAGTCACTCAGGACAAACCAAACCCCATAACCAACACAAATAACCACAAAGTTAGCTAAATGCTACTCATTACCAGAAGTCTCAGCCTTCAGATGCACACATATACTGCCAAGGCACACATCTCAGTATGGAGAATATTGATATCTGTGCAGTAACAGAAACCTAGTTCAAGGCTCCAGAGAGCACACTGGCACTACCAGGATACTACTCATTCCATACCTTCCAGCATCAGGACCTGGATCATAGCAATATAGGGTGGGGGGATGTAATCCATATTCATCAAGGATACTTACACCTCTCTACATGCTCTATACAGGATATGTGGCCTACAGAATGCTGCACAGCAACATTCCTCACACTCCACAGGGTGGGGCCACAAAACTTGCCATTCATGCTCTATGAGCCTGATGAGTCTGATCTAAGGCAATGGAGCCAATCATACGGAAGTCAACACAAGAGATTGGAACTCTCTACATTAGTTGAGCGCACCAGTTTGATTCATCATATGCAGATCACGCCTCCTGAACTGGGTGGATTTCTTTGGAGACCATTACCCAAGCTACAGATGATTGAAATGAGCTCAACACAGCCTATCTATACCTCACTACAGCCTTTGACACCATTCCCAGTCAGGTATCATAGATGAACTCACCAACTGGCATGAATCCATACACGCGTAAGATGGATTGCAAAGTGGCCTTCGCCAGATAGATTCCACAAATTAAGAGTTGCTGGCTAAGCATGTCAGACTCCCCACACTGGTAACAACTGGTGGCCCCCAGGGTTCAGTCTGGGGGTCCCTCCTGTTTGGTATAGACTTCTCAAATGTACATGCCAACACAGAGGGTTGTGGTTGACTAATCTCAGTTGGGAACTGCAAAGTGTTTACCATAAAATTTCCGGTTTTGCAAAATTTCTCCAGAGGGCTCTATAGCAATTTGGTTAAAGAATTTTTATGGGGCCTTCAACCCTTCAAAATTGGGGAATTGGCATGGGGGTTTGGGTTCCCCTTGGGGGAAAACAAGTACACCCAAACTCACATGGGTTTTGTTACGTTAAAACGGGAAAAAGGGGGGTTAAATTAAGGGGGGGATTTTGGGGACCAAGTTAAGGATAGTCATCTTTCCTTTTACAACCTTTTTTGCCAAAGGGGATTGGGAAAAATCCTTTTTTTGGCCCACCTAACCCAACCAAGGGGGTTTTTTTTTTGCATCAGGGTTTTTCCAAAGAGGGTTAGTGGGGTTTGGGCCCTTTTCCTATTTTCTTTTAATTTAATCAAAACCCATTTGGGTTACAAATGAATTTTTTTTTGACGGGGTTTCACATTTTTTAAAAAGAATTTTGTGGGACCAAGAGGTACCTCCCCGGGGGAAGGGAAATTTATGGCCTCAAACAAGTTGGGTTTTTTTGGGGCAAACAACGGGAAAAAACTAAATTTTGTTTTTTTTTGCTTTACGGGCCAAATTAAAAGGGAGGCACATTTTCTCCCTTTAACTTTTTTCCCAGAGCCCATTTTTTCCAACACTTTAATTTGTCGGGCATTGCCCCAAAAACTTACAGATAAAAAAAAGATCACCCTCACCCCCAGGGGAATTTTTGGAACCTCTTTTAACAAAAATGAATACAACTCTGGTGGGTAAAATCCAACCCCGGGGAAAACTTCCCTTTATGTAACAGACCCCCCAAAATTACACAGGAAGAGAAACCTTAAAAAACGGGACAACTCTCAATAGGAACCGTAGGGAGGGAAAACCCAACAAATTCCCAGCCACATCCCCTCAGCAGCCCCACTAAAACTTAGGGTCTAATATTGAACCAGGGCCTTGGGAGACACCCAAGGGTTGAAAACTGAAACAAATTTGCCAGGGCAAACATAAGCCTTAAAATTGAAAGAATAGGTTCTACAAGGTATGTGTAACAAAAATGTGACAGGTCATGTCTAAAAAAGATGGGTTAGAAATTGACTTCATTGCCCATGTTGTAAGCCAGGCACTGGCCCACATAAGGAAAAAAGGGCTTTACAGGATCCCCTGGTGGCTTTATGTACCACGGGGGAAAAAAGATGTAAATCATTGGCTTTTGTGCCATTGGGTTTGTGTGCTTGGGTGGGACAAGCCTGGATGGCCTTGCAGGGTAAACCCTTTTTTAAAAAAACTTTTGCCCCCCATTTTGGCCTTTTTACGGTCCCCCCCCTATAGTATAAATAAAATAAATAATTATATAAATTAAATAAATATAAAATTTTAATGGGAAATATTATAAAAATGGTTTGGGGTTAGGCACGCCTGAACCCATAATTTAAATTGGCCAGAAGTGTGAACAAAAATCCCACGACAGCAAACCAAACACATAATTCACAAAAACATACCTGTGAGGCTCTCCCAATAAAGATCTGTCCCGAGCAGCGTAGAGACCTCCAAAGCAGACACACCCAAGCAGCCGCTACCCCCAAAAACCAAAACCGTGCAACACATATCTCACAAAGCCAGTGTGCCAAACGAGTCACCCAGCTCCTTAAGACTAAACAACACACCTGATATTAACTTGTAATAGGTGACTCTATGGAATCAGGCACACTGATGTCCCTGCTCACCAGGCTGAACAAGGAGAGGGTCAGGAGTGAGCAGCCTGTCAGCGCTAGGATCCGCCACATAACACAAGCACTCAGGTCACTCCGACCAAGTACAAATATGACTCAGTCATTGCCCATGCTGGTGTGAATGACCTGAGACGCATCACCTCCCTGGACTACATGAAAAGAGACATAAATGAGCTCTCTGAGCATGTAGCCCAGTGCCGGTATGACCCTGGACCTTGAGTAGCATCTTACCCTCACCAAGAATGATGCCACAATATGAAGACAAGATGATCTAATTTCAACCAATTGGGTTAAGTACTGGTGTCATTCAAAGGGGATCCAATGCCTGTCAGCTTGGGATGATATACCGACAGTTTCTCACGATGCTTAAGCTAGGGGCGATCGTTGCACCCTGTCAACCCTGGGCTTTTGATATTGGCAAAAACTCTTTGTTACTCCCCTATAGTGCCTTTTTTTAGGCAAGGCTCAAAGACAAACCCACCTCCATAGGTATCACAAGGGATAAGAAACTAAGAGTAATGCTACTCAACTCCAGAAGTCTAAACCTCAAGATGCACGACTCAAAACTCTCCTTAGCATGGAGAACATCGATCTGTGCAGTAACAGAAACCTGGTTCAGGGCTCCCCGAGAGCACCCCAGCACTACCAGGTTATACTCATACCATGCTGCCCCAAAACTTGGACCAACCACAAAAGGAGGGAGTATCGATATTCATCAAAGATACCCACACCTCCAGGTTGGTGGCAAAGCACGGCATCAGAGACTATCCATGTGCAACTAACAGTGGGTAAAACTGCCTTCCAGTTTATAGCCTGCTACAGACCACCCTCCCAAACCCAGGAACCCCACTCGCCTTCCTGAGAACACTGGAAAAATATGAAGATCTCTCCAAACACCATTATATTGGCCACTTTCAACTACCCAAACATAGACTGGGAGCATTACCTAGCTCCAACACCCCACTTGTAGCCCAAAGGTTCCTAGAATTTATAAACTCAAATGCTATGGAACAACTTGTTACCACTCCCACAAGAGGGGAAAACATACTGGACCTGATCATCACCAACATGGGGACTCTATGCTCCAGACCAGAAGTGTATCCTCACTGGTAAGATCAGACCATAAACTAATCTCACTGGATATTCACATCCCCACCCCAACCCCCTCAAGCCCAGAAAAAAACCACACAGTGAAAAACTTAAAGCAAATTTACACTCCTCAAAACTGAGGTGGAATCCTTCAAAGCCCTCGACTGTGGAAAATACCGCCTGCATCGCAGAATCCTTTATAAACGCATTCTATGAACACCTTCAGGAATGCATGGATCATGCTGCATCCCCAAATAAAAATCACACCAATCTCTCCAAAGGCAGACGTCCTGTCTGATGGATTCCCCTGGTAGCCATAAACAAACTATATGTAATAGAAGGAGAAGGAAGCTACTAAATGATAAAGCAAGATCCCAAAAGGGAAGGCATCACTGATCAGTATGCAAAAAACTACGGGCACTTTTTACATAAAAATTGTCTAAGGCCAACTTGAGCGAAAAATTGCACAGGACACTTTAAGGATAATCACAAGGCTTTCTTTAGTTATGTTAGGAAAATGGGTGGTAATTCCCAGATATGCTCCAGAATTAGTCCAAAATGACAAAAAAATACACCGAACCCAATAGACATTGCTGTAACATCCTAGCTGACACAGGATCGAAGGTACTTAAACTTTTCCCCACTCCCACCAAAGGGCAAATATCTATCCCAGCAGAGTGCTGCCCCCTGACATCTCTCAGGATGCTCAGGTATGAGCGCCCTCTCCAAAGCAAAAAACACACAGCATCAATGGGACCAGATGGTGTCCCTGGCCAAGCTTCTACATGAACTCAAGAAAGAGCTAAACCCAAACATAAAACTACTGTTCAATCTCAACCTTACTACAGGATATGTGCCCAAAGAGTGGCGCATTACAGCAACAGTGGTCCCTCTCCATAAAGGTGGTGCCTCAACGGATCCTGGAAACTATCGCCTTCCATAAGCCTGACTAGCTTGGTCTGCAAAGCTATGGAAAGGATCATCATGGACCTCATAAATAAAGATATTGGGGACCTACAAACACTAGATCCTACCCAGTTCGAAGCTTTGTTAAAGGCAGATCCTGCCTCTTAAACCTGGTTGATTTTCTTTGGAAACAGTCACCAAGGCCATTGACCGAGGGAAGGTGGTCCACAGCCTACTTCCTGGACCTGCGCCAAAGCCTTCGATACAATCCCACTTTCGGGCATTATAGATAAAGCCTCACCAGCTTAAATATAAACCTATGTCACTAGATGGATTGCAAACTGGCTCAAGGACAGAACCCACATGAGTTAGGGAATACGCAGACCATGTCAGACTCCAAACCAGTTACAAGTGGTGTCCCACAAGGCTCAGTCCTGGGACCTCTCTTGTTCCGGTATATATTTCTTCGGAGGTACAGGCCAACACAGAAGGACTGTGGCTTACCAAGTTCGCGAGATTTAGACTGCAAACTGGGCACCATAATTGACTCTCCAGCGACACAAGCATCCTCCAAAAGGGCCTCATAGAAACACACAACTGGTGCCAGAGACATGGCCTCAAGCTAAATGCCAAAAAAGGTGTATAGTCATCCCTTTGGCAAAAACAAAGTGCCCACATATTACCACATATTGTGGTGGAAATCCATTAAGTACAGAAGAAGTAATTAGGGACCTGGGACCCAAGTTGATAACAATCTCTCATTTGACAACCACATGCAGTGGCCAAAGTGGTTAGAAAACATTTCTTATATAGCCCACTTAATCATGAAGGATTCACATCTAGATCAGGGGAGGTCATACCGTGCCTCTTTACTCATCCCTCATCAGGCCCATAATGAGTACAATGCCCCTTTTGGGATGTACCTTACCAGACACCTGCAGCAACTGGAAAGACCCCAAAGTACCTCACCAAGAGGATCAAAGGGCTCAAACAGATGCCATATGCTGCCCGGTTAAAGAAACTCCAGCTCTACTCAGTGGCATACCACGCCTGTTCAGTGCCCTGGCGTATAAAGCCATGTCCAACCGGAATTAATGGACATGCTGCACCTCAGAAAATCCAATCCCATCGAGCCCTACGCAGCGACTTGAGAGACTTGAACCTCAGCACTGAAATAAATAGGACATGCTGGAGGACAGATTCATAACCCAGAGGCTCCCTTCACTCTGGAATAAAATCCCAGTCAGGTTAGGCAGAGGTCCTCATTGACTCTCTTCAAGAGGAATCTTGATGAGTGGATGGGAGATCGTGGGTTTTACCCTCTGGTATCACTTCTGTGTCACTGTTAGACCAGAGGCGTCAGTATACTCAATCCCTGAAAAGGGCATAGCAAAATAAATTTAAAATGGGTGGCGAAAGCCAAACACATTCTGGCTAGGCTTATAAATGCCCTAGGGCAGATAGCCTAGTATGAACCTATGAACCTATGAACCTATAATAGATTCCCCGGATGACACAAATATTCTCCAGAAGAAACTCTATGAGACAGATGTGTGGTGTCACAATCATGGCCTCAAGCTCAATGTGGAGGAATGCATAGTGATCCCCTTTGGTGAAAACAAAGTACACACAAACTACCACATAGGTGTTACTGCCTTAAAACTGACAAGGTAATAAGGGATCTGGGGACACAAGTAGATAGTAATCTTTCCTTTGACAACCATGTTGCCAAAATGATTGGGAAATCCTATGTGGCCCACCTAATCAGCAAAGGGTTTGCATCAGGATCCGAAAAGGTAGTGGTGGCCCTCTACTCTTAAGTCATGAGACCCATCACAGAGTAAAATGCACCATTTTGGATGTACTCGACTACACATATCCAGCAGCTATAGAGACCACAGAGGTACCTCACCAAGAGGATTACTGGCCTCAAACAGTTGTGTGCGAGTGCAACACAACTTCAGGTAAAACTAAATCTGTTCTTCGTTGCGTACTGCACCTACTCAGAGCACACTCTGCCCCCTATTGCATACAGAGCCATGTCCAACACATAACTGCTGAGCATGCTCCATCTACAGATAACAAAATTGAGTCACCCTGCACACTCCAGGGATATGAGCCTCATCACAACAATGAATACAACATGCTGGTGGGATAGAGTACCATCCCAGACACATGCCTTGCTGTGGAACAGAGTCCTAATATACATCAGACAGAGCACCTCACTGACACTCAATAGGAACCTTGATGAGTGGATGAGAAACAGACAATTCACGCCAGTCATCACATCAGCAGCCCCACTAGAAAGGGGCTTAGGGTACTAACTATTAAACCATGGGCTTGGGAGACTACCCAAGGGGGTGTTGAAAGCTGCACAACTTGCCTAGGCTAACATATGCCTTATTGAAGATAGGTTCATAGGTATGTAGTAGACTTTGTGACAGCTACATGTCTACAGATAGTAGATGTGTAATTCATTGTACCGTCATGTTGTACAGCAGGCACATGGACCACATACACTGTAATGCTTACAGATACTGGTGGCTGTTATGTACACTGGGTGAGTTGTGCACCTCATGTCTTTTGTGCCATTGGGATGCGTGTTGGGTGGGACAGTCCTGGATGGCTCTCTGTCATGGTCACCCTCTTACACACATCTCTGTCCATCCATCTTTGGCTTATTATACTGTGTTCCTCCTACGTATATATATATATATATATATATATATATATATATATATATATATATGGCCAGAGTGTGCAGCTATCAAAACCCATAGAGTTAGCTCCCTAGGCATCTGTGTAGTAGAGCTGATGAAGTGATCCATGGTGTGACAGTTCAGTTTCACATACACTCATCAAGGCTCCTGTGGAAGAGTGTCAGTGAGGGACTCAACAATGTGTAGGTTGGGAGGGAGCCTGTTCCAAAGAAAGGGAAGTCTGTGAGTTATTAATGTATCCCTCCAACATGTTCTATTTAATGTTGTAATGATGATATCCCTAGAGTATGTAGTACAGTGAGCTTGGGGTTACTTCACATAGCACATGTACATCCATTCTGCATTGGACATGGACCTGTCTGTTGGGCAGAGATCACCTGATTAGACAGTATGCAACAGAGTATAGATTGAGTTAAATTCAGTCTTGTTGCATGGGGCAACTGTTTGAGGCCAGTAATGCTCTTGCTGAGGTACATCAGTGGTCTTTCCAGCTACTGAAGGTGCCTAGTCAGATTCATCACAAGTGTGTTGTGGTACTCTATGATGGGTCTGATGACTGATGAGTAGAGGGAACCTCCTTTGACCTACATGCAAAGACATTGGCAGTTTGTGGGAACATATAGCATGATTTTCTAACCACTTTGTGAATGTGTTTCTGGAAGTAGTGATGACTGTCCATAGCACGTGTCCATAGATCCCTTATTATTACCATCATATTTAGGGTGTTGGCACCTATGTGGTATTTGTATGACTGTAGCTCGAGCCCATAAGTTTGACACCACATCTGTCTGACTGAGACCCTTTTTAAGGATGTCTCTG
Organism: Protopterus annectens; assembly: GCF_019279795.1. NCBI lineage: Eukaryota > Metazoa > Chordata > Ceratodontiformes > Protopteridae > Protopterus > Protopterus annectens. Next base: position 125,973,528 of record NC_056741.1, read on the forward strand.
TTGTCCCAAACATCGATTATGACAACCTTTTTGCAGTCATCCACAAACCTTGCTAAACATAGACCTCGTGTTTGACTGTATTTCTGAAAAGTATACACCAGACAGCAGGGGTCCCAGGACTGAGCCATGGGGGACAGCAGTTGTTACCAGCTTGAACAGGAGACCAAAATTCTTATCTTGTGGGATCTATCTGTGCCCCAGTTGGCAATCCATCAGATGACATACATGTTTATGCACAGGTTGTTGATTTTGTGGATACGACATGTGTGTGGGATGTTGGAAAAGGGCTTTTCAAGGTCTATGTAGGCCGTGTGTAACTCATTTCATTGATGCATGTCCTGGATGACTGCCTAGCAGGTTTAGGAACCACGATCTGCCCCTGACCAAACCAAAATGGGTAGGGCTGGGTGTTTGTAGGCTCTCAATAACTCTGTTTATGAGTTACATAATGATGGACTCCATGGCCTTGCACATCAGGCTTATTAGGCTTATAAGATAATAGTTCCCATGGTCTGTTGTGCACCAACACTCATGGAGTGTGCCAAACGTTGCTGTAACCCATTCAACAGTTTCATATCCTGTACAGACGGTGAGTCTCAACAGACTGTTCAGGTGCAGGGTCTGTTTGTTTTGGAGTTCACATATGACACAGCCAGGGAAACCATGTTATCCCATACACGCCATGTTTTTAGATTTGGAAAGAGCTGTTTAACCATTGTATATGTGATTTCTGGGTTTTCACAATCTCCAGGTATGATAATGGGCCCTTTTGTCAGTGAGAGGGGGGAGGTTACTGTTATGCCTCTTCAGAGGACATGACACAGCATTTGTTTGTGTCTGCATTTGTCTACATTTGTCCTGCGGGCTGTGACTATTAGGTATGTGACCCCCCCAACTGGTATGTGTGAGTGAGTTAAGTTGTGTCTGTGCCAGTGAATTGCTGTCATGGTTTAGTGGTTCAGTACTGTGATTATAGTGCACAGCATCCTGAGTTCGAGCCCTGTCACTGCTTTTTATTTTCCTGCTGGGCAGACCAGACTTCTTAAGGAACAGTAAAGCAGGTGTGAGTGTGTTTACCTGACTTTGCTCTACTTTGCCTGACTTTGCCCAGCATTGCCCAACATTGCTCAACGTTGGCCGACGTTGAGCTGGTTAGCGTGGTGTGCAGTTCCGCGCAATTGAATTTAAATATGCTCAGTATACTGGTAAAACATGCTTAGCAGTGCTTTATATTGCTTAAAATAGGGCACTCATGCCTCAGGTGGTGCTGCAGGGCTGCCTATGTTGGATGCACATAGTACACTCCCTATAAATGTTTGAAAACAGGTAGTGTATCCCTTTTACTGTATGTGCGAGTCAGAGAGAGGTGTCATTTCCAGGGTTCCTACTGAGTCAGTGTATGTGCTATGTGTTTCCTCTTTGCCAAGGCTAGGGCATACTGGGCACGCCTCCTTCTGCCTACTGGGGCAGGCTCAGGTTGTTCCTCCTCCAAGTCACGCTGTGCCTGTGCAGGCCTTGGCAATTGTGGGGGGCTGTTTGGCCCTGCCCCATGCTGTTCCTGCTGCAGCTGTTTTCGCAGGATCATATTGTGTAGCATGGCACATACCATGACAATATGGGTACATGTAGTTGGTGAGTACTGCAAGGCTCCACCAGATGTGTCCAGGCACTGGAACCGTGACTTGAGCATCCCAAACACATGCTCAAAAATGTTTCTTGTTTGTGCGTGTGCCTCATTATGGAGTTCTTGTTCGGGTGTGTGTGCATTTCTGATGGGTGTCATCAGCCATGGCTCCAGTGCGTATCCAGCATCCCCAACTAGGTTACCATCAGGGATGTCCACACTGGCAAATCTCTGGTACAGCTGCGTCAGATGCCAGATGTGGGAATCGTGATAGCTTCCAGGGCAGCCAGCACACACATTCATTATTATGCCCTGGGCATCGCACAAGACCTGGCAGTTGATGGAGGGGAAGCCCTTGCGGTTGATGTAGACCCTACCCCGCTCACTGGGTGGTGCTTTGATGTGAATTTGCATGCAGTCTATTGCACCCACTACCTCAGGGTATTCTGCTATTTGCTGGAAAAGACGCATATTGCTGGCCAATGCCTCACGGGAATTGGGGAAATATACGTGATCACCGACATGTGCTGACATGGCATCCAGGAACTGGTGCAGTACCCTGGATGCTGATGCCTGTGAAATCCCCATCATATCACCAGTTGGTCTCTGGAAGGTACCTGTAGCTAGTATTCTTAAGCCAACACATACCTTGGTATCCACTGGGATGGGTTACCGTCTGTTGGTTCTGTGTGTGAGGCGTGGCTGGCACAGCTCAACAATTTGCTGCAGGAGGTCTCTGTCCATCCTATAGCGCTCCACTATCTCTAGCTCATGTAGCCCCTCTTCACTGTTGGTTAATCAGCAGCATTCACAACATCACCACCTTCAGCACCTTGCACATGTTGATTTATGATAGCAAGAGCAGCCCCTAACATTTTGTCTGACTTAAGCTTTTTAAGTTTTCACTCTTTGTATACTGCAGTGTTGCAGAGTTCTTGGGGAAAAAAAAAGGGGAGATTGCTGTTTGCAGAGTTTAAAGTGCTGGGCTCGGCTAGTCTGCTGCCTGTGTAATTGGCTGATTTTGATATATTTCACCTGGCAGCTCTGCTAGTTCTCCTTGGTTAACTTCATACTGCTTCTTGTCCTTCCTTTTCCCTTTCTGTTTCTGCCCGGGGCAGGGCTGCGCAAATGAGTGCACACGCACGCAAACGCGTGCACACGCTGTGTTCATGTTTGCAAGAAATTTCAGATATATTCACGTTGTACACCTTTGGTTTCTGGTTTTCAAAAAAGACAACTGTAGACATGCCTCTTGCAATCCTGAGCAACTCAGGGCAAACACAAGACACTGTGCTCCAATAAGCATACAGCCTTTCTGACACACACCCTCATGATGTCACCTATCTTCTACACTACTACTCACCTACTCCTACACTTACACTCTTGGGACATGGCTCACATGCTGGGGAAATTGGTATTCACTCTCCTTATCCTCATTTGCATAGGATTGCCTACTAATGCTTGGTCACATCTCTCACACTGAGCTTCCCCCCCTTAGCAACCAGTACTCAGTGGCCATGTTGTCTTCAGCCTGCCATTCACCTGCATGGCAGGATAAGCTTTTTAGTAAAAATGCTTATTTTTGGCAATTTTTAAATTATCTTCTTGTTTTTTTAAGCGCCACACGTTTGCGCTGTGCTGCACTACACTTAAACATCGGAGATCGGGGAAAAAAATTATATTTTAATAATTTTAAACATTTAAAAATGCCAATGACCTTATATTTGGCCATTGACATGCTTCCTCAACTGGATGCATCCTTTATTTGGAGATGTCATAGCTTCATTTTGCTATTTGCAGAATGGTACTCTGTTACCAGCGGAGTACATTTCTGCAAATAACACTACTCTTCCACGGACAGGTTAGTGTTTCCTGGATTGCAAATTTATCTCATTTGCATAGCTTTCAGCAGCAAATGAGGTAATTTGCATACCATGACACTGTCAGTGCAAGACTAGCTTTAGAAGCTCTCATGCACACCCCTGCCGGCTGTTGCTGGATCGCTCGTCGGACATATTGGCTGTCTGACATCTTACTCTTCACTACAACTCCAGGCAAGCTTTCATAAATCTGGCCCACTGTCTATATGTATATATACACACACACACACATATATATATATATTTATATTTATATACATATATATATATATATATATATATATATATATATATATATATATATATATATATATATATATATATATATATATATATATATATATATATATATATATATATATATATATATATATATACAATGGATATAAAAAGTTTACACACCCCTGTTAAAATGCCAGGTTTTTGTGGTATAAAAAAATGAGACCGCAATAAATCATTTCAAAACTTTCCCCACCTTTAATGTGACCTATAATCTGTACAATTCAATTGAAAAACAAACAAATCTGTTAGGGGAAAAATGTTGTTGTTGTTGGTCTTTTGGCTTTTTCCCGGTAAGGGGTTGCCACAGCGGAACTCCAGTCCGCTAATGATTGGCAGTAGATTTTTACGAAACGCCAAGGTGCCAGCTTGACGCCCAACCTTCAGAGAAGGCACGCCAATTTACACACGCATGTCTTTTGACCGCTACCCAACCGCGGGAAGGACATGAAGACTCCACACAGAAGGCGCTCCCAAGCCAAGCCAAGAATCGAATGGGAGAATCTCTTGCTGTGAGGTAACAATGCTACCACTGTACCACCGTGGAATTTGTTAGGGGAAAAAATTGAAAAAATAAAAAAACATACAATACGCTGGTTGCATAAGTGTGCACACCCTTAAGCTAATACGTTGAAGCACCTTTCGATTTAATTACAGCATTCAGTCTTCTTTGGTACATACCTGCCATCAATTAAAGAGACTCTGATTAACCCCAAATAAAGTTCAGCTGTCCTAGTAGGATTTTCCTGACATTTACTCAGTTGTCTGCTACAGCAAAAGCCATTGTTCGCAGACAGCTTACAAAGTGTCAAAGAGATCTCATTGTTGAAAGGTATCAGGTGAAGGGTACAAAATAATTTCCACAGTATTGGATATACCATGGAACACCATGAAGACAGTCATCAAAAAGTTTAGAAAATATAGGACAGCAGTTATGTTGCAAAGAACTGGACATCCTTCCAAAAGTGATGAAAAATCAAGATGAAAACTAGATGATCCAGCCCTTGATGGTCATGCAGAACCTACTACCAAAGATGAAAACTAGCTCCCAAGAGACGTACAGCAACACTGAAGGAGCTGCAGGAATTTCTGGCAAGTGCTGGTTGTGTACTACATGTGACAACAATCTCCTATATTCTCCATATGTCTGGACTATGGGGTAGGTTTGCAAGACAGAAGCCTTTTCTTACACAGAAAAACATCCAGGGCCAGCTAAAATTTGCAAAACAATACATCAAGTCTCCCAAAAGCATGTGGGAAAATGTATTATGGTCTGAAGAGGCCAAGGTTGAACTTTCTGGCCACAGTTCCAAAAGGTATGTTTGGCGCAAAAACAACACTTTGCATCACCAAAAGAACACCATCCCCACGGTAAAGCATGGTGGTGACAGTATCGTGCTTTGGGGTATTTTTTCTTCAGCTGGAACTGGGGCTTTAGTCAAGGTGGAAGGAATTATGAACAGTTCCAAATACCAGTCACTTTTGGCCCCAAACCTTCAGGCGTCTGTTAGAAAGCTGAAGATGAAGAGGAATTTCACCTTTCAACATGACAATGACCCCAAGCATGCATCCAAATCAACAAAAGAATGGCTTTACCAGAAGAAAAGTAAAGTTTTGGAATGGCCCAGCCTGAGCCCAGACCTAAATCCAATGGAAAAACTGTGGGGTGACCTGAAGAGGGTTGTGCACAAGAGATGCCCTCACAATCTGACAGATTTGGAGAGCTTTTGCAAGGAAGAGTGGGCAAATATTACCAAGTCAAGATGTGCCATGCTGCCAGACACCTACCCAAAAAGACTGAATGCTGAAATTAAATGAAAAGGTGCTTCAACAAAGTATTAGTTTAAGGGTATACACACACAACAAAGTATTAGTTTAAGGGTGTGCACACGTATCCAACCAGTGAATTGCACGTTTTTTATTTTTTATATTTTTCCCCAACAGATTTGTTTGTTTTTCAATTGAATTGTACAGGTTATAGGTCACATTAAAGGTGGGAAACATTTTGAAATGATCTATTGTGGTCTCATTTTTTTATATCACAAAAACCTGGCATTTTAACAGGGATGTGTAAACTTTTTATATCCACTGTATATACAGGTACATTCAGTTCTAGCATTACTGTGCTGTCCCCTCCCTGCCCCCCTTAATACCCAACCGATACCTCCCTCCAAAAGCACCTCTGAAAGGTCCTAAATACACTCTCTATAACCAAAAAATACTACTTTCCTGAATCCTGACAACATACCAGCCTGTCTCATATTCAGCATTAATATTGCCTCATCAGTTCCATTTTAAACTTATTCAGGCAAACCTTTCCTCTGGTACATGTCCAAGGCCTGGAGAATAACCACAGTAATGTCCTTAGAGAGGAATGGTCCTACTGTTGATCCTGGGAACTATTTCCCTCTTTCCATTTTTTTCCAATCTATTATCCAGACAACTGGTCACCATCAAACAAGTTGAACTCAAGGTACACTGCCCCTGGGATTCATGAAGCTCGGCACAAGGCTGGCATTAGGCTTGTGCCAACCGTGCAGCATGGAGATGGTGCAGTAGCGCCAAATGCATATTAATGAAGGTGCGCTGATGCCACAGCCACATGCATAGGAAAGGAGCACGAGTGCATAGGGTGTGTCAAAGTGCCGCACAGAGGCGTGGAAATGTCAGCTGTCGACGTACAACCTAAAATGCTTGCATATAACAATTTGCAAGCAATAGTAATCACATCTGTCAGTGTCCGTGTATACTGAAACGTATGCAAAGCATGCAAGACAGTTCCTGTGAACCCAAAATGAAGAAGTAAACACAAATGCACAGTAGGGAATAACGGGTCTCTATCCCTCGAACAAATGACATTGAAAACTGTGTGCGCGTAGTCCAACACAGTGTAGATAGTTATACCAAGTGGAAGTGAAAAGCATAATATGTTAGCGCGCCACCAATAGGTACGTCCAGCCCAATGGTCAGGGTCAACAGCTGACCCATATTGTGAGGGAGAGTACACAGCTGGGCAGATGTGTCCATAACAAAATAACACGATAAATGTAAATATCTAGTGACCGTATGACCGAATTCTATCCCACAATGCATGTAATAGTCACATACAATAGGTATGTCCGTATTTAACATACCATATGTGACAGGAAATAGAATATGAAATGTAAACGAAACAGAAGGAGCATATAAACCGCTACAACAGTAAGGCAACATGTAGGCTGAAAGGAACAGTATTATCCATAGCGTTGACTGTGGGTACGTGCTGTCCAGTACAATCGGATATGTGTCCAGAATATATCCCATCCTGGACATAGGAAAAGGTTGATTAGAACAGTCGGCCAAAATCCGCACATCTGCAGTCCAAGCCGAACTTGTCAGGATGTGTCACAGTTGAATGGGTGTACCCAGGTATACCAACCATGTCATGAAAGTTAAGTATGGGCGTGTACCTATGTGCGTGAGGTATAGCGTGTGGAAGGTCAAACATGGTAGGTAGTCCACACAACCATACAGGTACCTGACATATGTAGGGTATGCATTGTGTTACCTTGACCGTGTCATGGGCCATCAACCAAAGCAGTGATTGATGGAGTGTCAGGAATATGTGTGTGGGGGGATGGGTAATGGTACAATCCACAAAGGCGAGACTGTGTCGTATGCAGAATAGGTGAACTGGAGGTGTATGAGGGAGCAACGGGTGAAGCAGAAAGAAACACAAAAACATGTATACACATCGGCAATGCAACCAGGCAGCCCATACTGTAAAACACAATCCCACAAACATATGAATATTAAAATGTGCGATACAAATGTACAGAAATGTCACCGGCACATACCCACAGATTGGTCCTGATGGAGCTGGCCATATCAAATGCAACATACCTGGATGCATAATGGACTACCCAGCATCCCCTCCATAGCACACAACCCGCCCCCATACCTGAACATCCACCAAATCCAGCCATACTTGGCCTACTAGTTTGGCCACTATGCATATGTAGTAGGTAGTGTCACCCTAGGCAGTTTCAGGATGGCAAACTATGTATCCCTTGCATGTAAAACCCACAGCACATTTTCGTAATACCAGAAGAATGTTCGGTATCATCCTTGTTATTATCGGTCTTGTTAAATTTTTGATTATCCCTCATGGATAAGTAACCTGTGTAAACATTAGAATCGGTAGCAAGACACGATGTACAGTCCTGTAGACATCTGGACACAAGTTGGAATGTGCAGTAGTGGTGCACGAGACTGTCCAGCCCTAGATGGTCATGCAGAACCTACTACCCAGGATCAAACACCTGCCCGTGATGCACGTTTCCCGGCACGAATAAGCGAAAGAATATATTGCACACATTCGCATAGTGGCACATGGTATAAGGGTGATGAAGGCACTGACGTAAACAGGATACCCCCTGATCCACTGTGTGAGGGACAATTAATGTGTGCGTAGGTGTGACCTGACCAACAATGATACAATGTCAAATGTCCTGCAATTGTAGGAAATAATTATGTACCATACTGCATGTAACAGTTGCCTAAAGCGGTCATGTCAGGATAGAATAAACGTAATTTGTACAAGAAACAGGCAAACAACAAAAGTGCTAAAGGTATAGGCTCACAGCTAGGAAACTAATGAATGTTCTAAACCTGCACTGACCGTGGCTATGTGTTGGCCTAAACAATCTGTTGTCTCCAGTGGGGTTATCACTTGTTCCACTTTGCGAGGGACAGTCCCTCTTTGGGCAGTTGTGTCCTGACAAAAATATTACAAATGGCAAATGTCCTGAGATTGTAGGACATAATTATGTCCCATATGTTATGGAATAGTTGCTTAAAATAATTATTCCTGTATCTAAAATGCCTAAATGTTACAAGAAACAGAATAAGCAAGTAAACCGCTACAAGAATAAGTATTTATTTAGGCAAAACAATAAAGTTCTATCCTTTGTACTGACCGTGGGTATGTGTCGGGCTATAAAATCTGATGTGTGTTCTGAAAATATCCCATCTTGGCCATTTGAAAAGGTGGCAACCCTAGACCCCAGAATATATCCCATCCTGTACATATGACAATGTCAACGCTACCAATGGTCAGAGCATTTGCACAATAATTGGCCAGCCTGTTAACCACTCACAAAGCCAGTGACCTTTGGAGGGAAGGTGTTGAATGAGAGTGACTACTTACAACAATGAAGAGTAATAGATGGATTTAACTGCAGAAAATTAGTAATATTAAGAATATGTCAACACGTTCCAAGTTAATAGTACTAATATGGTAGAAGTGTCCATGATTGTCCCTGAGTTGTCATAGCCTTGTCCCTGTCACTGTAGAAATGAGACCCTGAGTATCACAGAGGTCCGTACACATAAGTACACCAACCAACTGTCACATCTGTTGGCAGGACTATTGCATACCTGTAGTGAATTTATAACTGATGTCCAGAATAATATTCATTGTAGCTATAAATGAATGAAATAGTCAAATGGGAAGGGAAACACATGTGTGCAGGTGCTGGTTGGCAGAGATGTAGTAGGCCCGCCCAGTGGAAATCATTAATATTCCAATGTGGGCATAGCATACACCTACACCTCCCAAACCTGAAGAGCACATCTACCAGATAGTCTGTAAACCATCAGGAGAATACATAGGGACCTAATCAGTGCCGTGTACCCGATTAGCATGGATGTCCATAGTTATGTATTAAAATGTAACACAGTTCAACTAAACACTTCCAGAACTAGTGATATTAGGTGGACAGGCGGCGGAATACAGGTAATGACAGATGACAACATGTATGAGTCATAAACAGCATGTACCTCGACAAACGTGAATGAATACATATGCTCTGTGACTGTAAATGTGTCTGGTTAACAGAGCCAATCATCTAAATGTGTCCCACAGGGTGTTATGCATTGTTCCTCATACAGTGTTCATTCACACCAATTGGTATGTGAGTTCTGCTAGTGACGGAAAGTGCATAATTTGCTGACCACCTTAGGTAGATGATAGCATATTAAATGAGGTTCAACACTCGTACGCCGTCGAGGGACACACTCGTCTGGGCAGTTGTGTCCTGCAAAATGACAGTTATGGCACATGGTCTGTGAGTTCGGGTAAGGAGGCTATATAGTGTGTGTAGTGGTGTCAGAAATTAATTTGTTGTATCAGAAACAGCTACATGTAATAGGAAACAGTATTATCAATTATAATGCTACAAGGATAACCTTAACGTATGCAAACCGTGGAAGTCATCAGTTTACTACCTGCTGTGGGTATGTGTTGCCTGGACACATGTGATAGCTCTACATATAGGATCTATAGGGCTGCCACCATTCTGAATGGCCAAAGTGGAACCTGCTCTGTAGAAATGTCAGACGTACCAAGGCAGAACATATCTACAGCCATGCATAGTACAGAAATATACATATCGGCACAAATCAAAGCGTAGTCTAGCAGCTGTAAAGTTGCTTATGCTACTACATATAACATATGGACATGTCAGGTATACAAGACCTGTAACAAGCAACCAGTACAGACATGTACAACATGAGAATGCTCCCTAATCAGGACAGTTGCAATGGCTAGGGTATTGTCCATACCTCTCAACTGTCCCTGATTTCAGGTACATCCCTGAGTTTTACTGAAAGTTTAACTCTGTCCCTCTTAATCCCTCCTAGAATTAGTGACTTTTGAAGGAAAGGTGGTGAATTACACGTAATGACTAATGACAATAAGTAAGAGTTATAAACTTCTTTTACTTCAGAAAATGTGTATTAATTCATATGCTCGGATTCTGTCAATGGTTCAAGTTAATAACACTACTTTTGTAAACGTGTCCCTGATTGTCCCTGATTATTTCTTGACCTGTCCCTGATTCTGTTGAAATGTGTCCCCGATTGGTCGAGAGGTCTGGTATTGTCACATGAGATATGCCTAATGAGAGAATGTCCCATGCAAAGTGGGAAAGGTGTCACTCCTACAGTCTCCTGTCGTGCAATCTGAAAGGTGGAAAATGTACAGTAGGTATGCGGTAGCATGACTCGACAGACAGCTGCGTTAAGAAAATCATATTCACATGTCAGCATTACAGAGTATCGGTTCCATTGTAGCAGGCAGATGGGAGCAGATCGTATGAGGAACATGCATAGAATATGATTTCTTCACTGCACAGGCCACCGAGTCCGTACAGTTGAATGCCTGCCATCGCCAAATGGTTACATATACCCAATACTGTAGTCATGTAGTCCGATGTAATACGCATCGCAAGGGATCGCACACACCCAGCGTGAGTGACAAATGTAAGCAGAAATGTCAGTGAGCGAGTGGCTGTAAGCGTGTTTATCTACCAGTATGCCAGTAGTGCACTGTCAAAGAAATGTGGAGTCTAAACGGGTATAAGGTGCTGTGACCAGAGGTCAGCAGTGCTTAACACTGTGCAAGGCCACGCACAACTGCTCTCACTGGCTGGAATGTGCCTTACCCAGTCCGTATCCAAAGGCGTCGGTCTGTCCGCAAACAAAGAACCGCCCTATTCACGTGTTGGTAGCAGTACCCTGCGCACATAGCTCATGTGAATTAACAATAGACCATGGCATATGTATGGACAATAGACCACACACACACCATACAGCGCAGGCATTCAACAATATAGCAATGCACTGGCAGTTATGTCCGGACCACTGGTGTATGCATGCCTGGCCATCCTGTGTTTTAGTGTGTGGGCATGCCCAGTATGAGTGTTACGCATGTTGTCGACCGACATTACCGTCATACCGTCATGTGCGTGAGCATGCCAAGTATGGTCAACTGTATCGCATGTGTCACATGTCCAGATAGTTAGTACTGTGTTGCTGACCCCTCCGTTCTACACAGACAGGTGTCATGCTGTGTCTGCAGGGTAGCTAATGGTCATGTGGCATTGACAGTTGCTACATATCTGCATAGCGTGGGGGGACATCCAACGACAACCACAGTCCTACACAGCACCGTGGCTGGCGCACATGACTCTCACATGTGTAGGTTGGACGGGGGGCACAGCTGACAGTTGTACACATCTGCTGCTACTGTACTGGTATGCAGGTACTCCATGTCAGTGTGTGGACCTACCTAAATTGCTGGTTGGAGGGATACAGTGTACATCAGTTCCCAGCTTTAAATACCAGCACAGTGGTGTTGGACATCCTAGCTTACACAACCTACATCACACTGCCTGGCCTGCTGTAGTCTGTGTGTGTCTTAGGGGGTTGGGGTCATTCATTGGGCATATCCATAGGCCATTGTATATCATTTGTCTGTATTGGTCCACATCTGTCCAGCTGCATGGAACGTGTGTGGGCTGTACGGACACACATGATGGTCAGCCCATAATCTGCAGTGGGATAGGACACCCTGTGTACTACTGGCTATCATTGTGACCCCAGTATGTGATGCAGAGGTCATGGTGCCACTATGGATGTGTACTGTCTGCTGCCCTAACATTCGGCCACCACAGTCACTTGTATGCTCACATACATACCATAGCAATGGGTAAATACACATTCTAATACAGCTGCCTATTGTTAGGTCAATAGATGTACCCTGGGTGTGTTCTGGACCTGAGAACGGTGCTGGAGGGCTGCCTATGTCTGATGCACACAGTGCACCTCCTACACATGGCCGAGCACAGGTAGTGTCATGTTTGGCATCCATTGTACTGTCCACTGGTCAGAGAGGGGAAATCCGTGGGTACCTAATGTGTCAGTGCACATGTGTTGTGTTGCCTCTCTGCCAAGGGCAGGTCATGCTGTGCACGGGCTTCCGCTGACTGTGTCCTGCTTAGGTAGTTCCTTTGCCAAGTCACACTGTGCCTGTACAGGCCTTGGCAGTGGTGTTGGGCTGTGTGGCCCTGCCCCATGCTGTTCCTGCTGCAACTGTTACTGCAGGATAAGATTGTCTAGCATAGCAAACACCATAACAACTTGTATGCATGTAGCCAGGGAATACTGTAGGGCTCCACCAGATGTGTCCAGATACCAGAACCGTGAACTGAGCATCCCAAACACATGCACAATTATATGTCTTGCCTGTGCATCCGCCTTATTATGGTGTGAGTGTTCAGGTGTGTGTGCATTGCTGATGGGTGTCATCAGCCATGACACCAGTGTTTACCCAGTATCCCCCAATAGGAGACTGTAGGGGATGTCCATATTGGCATTGGTGTGGTACAGCTGTGTCAGAAGCCATATATCAGAATCATCATAGCTTCCAGGGCAAACAGCACACACAATCAATCTCATGCCCTGGCCATCGCATATGGCCTAGCTGCTGGAGGGTATGCCCCTGCAGTGACTGTAGGCCCTACCCCACTCACCGGGTGGTGCTTCGATGTGTATGTGTGTGCAGGCTATAGCACCCAGTACCCCAGGGTAGTCATCCATGTGGTTGAACTGATGCATATTGCTGGTCTACTAATCACATGTGTTGAGGACATGTACGTGCTCACTAGCATGTGTTGACATGGCGTCTGTGGACTGGTGCAATACTCTGGATGCAGATGCCTGTGAGATACCCATGATATCCCCAGTTGTGCTGTGTGCGGTACCTCTGGCTAGTACACCTAGGCCAACATATACCGTGGTATCCACTGTGATGGGTTTCCCTCGGTCTGTTTGATGTGTCAGGTGTGGCAGGCACAGGTCGATAAGCCGCTGTAGGAGGTCTCTGTCCACCCCATAGTGCTCCACCGTCCAAAGCCCATGTAGCCCCTGGTAAGTCACCCTGGGTCTTTAACATCCTATGTCACCCCAGTAAGGGTTGTTCGGCAGCATACACATCCTCACTGCCCCAGCCTCCTGCACATGTTGGTATATGTTGCCTGCTGCAGCCCTTCTCATTTGGTTGGAACTGTGTCATGAAATGTCCCCGCAGGTATACACCAGTGGTGTAGAGTGCGGTAGAAACCTGTGTGTATGCTGCTTGCTCACATTACCGTACTGTTCAGGTGCAGCCTGGACATGTCATCTGCTGATTGTGTTGATCAACACCTGTTTGTGCAGCCTGTACACCCTGACTACCCCACCACTGCTGTCATCCCTCCCAATGTCACCAGGCAGGTATAGACACACCCCTAGCTTAGGCATGCTAAGGTAGGAGCACTTCCGAGGCACACTTCTGCAATGTACGTACAGTATGCCTGACCTCCCCCCATGCTGTCAACTATATTTGAGCCCTGCACCCGGCTGACTACACACATACAGTCCAGGGACCTGCATCACACCCTGGTGATAAATGGGATACACTATTGTCAACCTCATCTGCATGGTATTGTCTTCTAATGAATAGTTATATGACCCATACCAAACCTCCAAATTAATAACCACTGCTCAGTGTCGCTCAGATCCGTACACAACTGGCAACAGGTGCCTTACTATCACCATATTCGATGTCCCATGGTCTTCCCAGCAACAAAATAACCGGTGTCTACATGACTACAACACGTGACCCTGCACACTACAGATGATGTGCATTACCACTACGCCATGGCAGAAATACATAGATCCCAGGTTATCACGTACAGATCATCCGACCCAAACATTCAATAGTGCTGATGTCCCCAGACATATATGTTCACATCTATGTCTATCTCTCTATATCTACATATATCATAAATATTATTTGTATACATATATACATGGACATATATCTATATATATATATATACACACACACACACACACACACACACACACACACACACACACACACACACGTACACACACACACACACACACACACACACACACGTACACACATATACATGTACACACATATGTAGATATTGCATTTATATCACAACAGCGGACCACATGACAGCGAAGCATTAAACAGGAATGAAAAGGAAACTACATGTGCCACCTGCATCATGTAGTGTTGTTACTATCAAGGCACATGTGTTTTGTTGCGTCACACGGGTCAGACCGTATCAAGGGTAAGAGTATGGCTGCTGACATTTACTCACCAGACCTATTGGCGAATGTATGTGTTGACAACCCAGTGTCTTGGCAGAATATGCGGGCTGCAGACACTATATAGGTCAGCAAGAAAACACACTAAACACATCCCGCAGCTAGCCACCCACACATACCAACACATACAGTATAACTGCCAAACACACACACACCTGCCATGCCTTGGAATCGAGCATCTACCTGTTTAGTCTACCACACTACAGCATTATGCAGTAACAGAACGCGGTACCGAGATTACTGAAACACAGCACTCCAAGAGGCATACGTCTAGGTGTATGACATCATCCGCAAAGGCAACGACGCTGATAGGGAATGTATGGTGAGTGAGCCGTCTAAAAGCATTACTCTGTCCCCAGGCAGCTAGAAACACACACACACAGTTGGCAGGGCTGGGAGTCGAACATACACCTCACTACCTTATCACACTACAGCATTATGCAGTTACAGAACGTGCTACTGAGATTACTAGAACACAGCACTCCCAGAGGCATACTTCTAGGTGGATGACATCATCCACAAAGGCAAAGATGCCGATAGGGAATGTATGGTGAGTGAGCCATCTAAAAGCATTACTCTGTCCCCAGGCAGTTGGAAACACACACACACAATTGGCAGAGCTGGGAGTCGAACATACACCTAACTACCTTATCACACTACAGCATAACGGAGTTGCAGAACGCGCTACCGAGATTACTGGAGCACAGCACTCCCAGAGGCATACTTCTAGGTGGATGACATCATCCGCAAAGGCAAGGATGCCGATAGAGAATGTATAGAGAGTGAGCAGTCTAAAAGCATATTACTGTCCCAAGGTAGACATAGACAAACACACGGCAGTGGTGTGAGTGGGATAACTACCTATCTACAGAGCACTATTACAACACTACATAGATACGGGACACGCCACAGACAGTACACCCTCCCAGACAGTCAACCAGTGTGTTCAATGTAGGAATCCATCCTGATGTGGGGTATGGACATCTGTTGCCTGGATGACCACTATCGCTGTACAGGATTTCAATGGTCATGCCCATACACAGAGGCACATAACCAACACAAGGTGTCACTGGGCATGCTCACACACTTAGTAGCACACGTCCGTTTGGAATGCACTGTGTGTCCAACTACACAATGGCATACTGGGCATGTTCACACACTTAGTAGTAACGAAGGGATGTCTTGCATGCACACGGATTCTAAACATGGAAGGGCACAGTTTGGTGTTAGTGTCCCCACGTACATGAAGTCCACTCACATGTACTGATCAGTACACACTCAAGAGCCATCACAGATGTCTCAGGTGCAGATCACAGTGGTAAATGCCACATTCTATTATGTAGCCCTCAGACATCACCATGTCCTTGGACCAGCAACACACATCCATACAAGGACCAGCAACACACATCCATACATTACTAGAACACTATGTGACACATGACCAGTGGACTGTACATAGGTCTACAGCAACTGTGCAGACTACACATGTACTGACAGGGTTCCATCATGTGTTATGCAATGCAATAATACCACTGTTCATAACCAGGTCAGTTGTACACATAACAGGGGCCCTGGGTCTTACACAGCTGTAACAGATGACTGTCGCTGTACACCAAAGAACACTCATGTTTGGATATGACATACATGTAATCACAGTGGATATGTACATGGCCCAAACACACACACACACACACACACACACACACACACACACACACACACACACACACAACACATATGTACATAGCATAGCCTTTGCTGTCCTACGTACAGACAAGTGGCTACAGCAATCACACACTTGCACATGGAAGGTAGGTCCATGGCTGTTGAATGCTAACAGTACATAAGGTAGCAATCATTCACTCTGTACTAGTTACCCATGACAACCATCATATCATACAACAGTCCATGTGTTATGTATGTCATCACACATGTCCACTAATTGCAATGCATACAAACATGGATACATGACAGGAATGTAGGGCCAACACATATGTACATGTATTGGTGTGCATGCAGTTACCATGCATGTGCAGTAGCTGATGTATGTCATTCATCTGTGCCTAACTACAACATGCAGTTACAATGCAGCCCCATCATTGACACCTGTATATGGTGGAATACTGACAGTATGGTAGGATGTACATCAGGTATGGATGGATGTGTGTACATAAAGTGGTGATCCACTTTTGCAGATGGATGTTTGCTGATAATGGCTCACAGGTGTGTCACAAACCATCCTACCATTACATGTGCAAACAGTATGCTATGTTACTGTTACTTGAAGGTGAAGACGTACAACCTACACAGCGGTCAGGGTGTTACTGACTGTAAATCACTTGACACCTGTATCACTTACATCTTCCCATGTGCATATAGCAGCACAATTGCCGAAGGTAGCGTTGGTACACATAATGCAGCCAATACTGCTGCATGTCTGTCAGATGTATCATCATATAGCAGGTGTATGCTTCACAGTACTGCCATGTGTGTTTGCTTGTGTGACCATATATGCCACGTATGGTGGGGAATACATCCCAATTGTTACACACCCCTGTACACTGTTGTAGAGATCTGTACATACTGCAGTGTAGACATCATGACGTAGGCAGGGGTAGTGTGTGTCATACACATGTCAGCTATCTGTATGTGAATGACATTTGTGGACTCCACAGTGTGTGTGTGTGTATGTATGTATGGCTGTCTGGTGCATGGAGTGTGGGTGTATGCTACCATACAGAACAGACAGGATCCCTAACCCCTCATAGTGATGCAGTCTACTACCCTGTTGATGCCATCAGTCTCAGCCTTACTGGCTACCTGTTCATTCTTTGTGTTGCATCGTGTGGGTGCACAGTACTGTGAGGGTGATTACTAGATAGTCAGGGGTCCTCACCTCAACACTATCGAGTGTGCGTTATAGTGTTGCTGACCCCGTGAGTGTGGGCATGTTACTGTGTGTTTCTGTGTATGTCTGTGTGTGTTCTCATCCTGTAATGTGACAGTGTATTACTGCTACACAGTGAGACCTCATGCTATCAAGTGGCCTCTAACGTTATCGTCGGCCAGACTGCTGTGTAAACCCCCCGCACCATGTCATCATACCTGTGATGTGACCTGGTATGGATGTCACGTCTCTAGCCAATATAGCCTATTAAACAGCCCACATGCTTCTGGATAAGTAGATGTGTGGACATCTGTGGTAGGGTAGCTTTACTAACAGTGAGGTTGAGACTACGTATAGCTTGCTGGTACTGCCATACATGACTGTGAGTACTCCACATTTACACATGGGAAACTGCAAACACTGCTACTTATTTGCACATGCAAGTAGACTTAAGGAGGGAAGCAGGGCATCATTACCAACATGCTGTTACTGTTGTTACCAAGACACATACTGTGAACATACAACAATGCACTCCCACTGCAAACACTGTAATGTAATGACACATGCAATTAGACCTTAAGGAGGGAAGCAGGGCATAATTACCAACATGCTGTTACTGTTGTTATGAAGACACATACTGTGAACATATAACAATGCATTATACACCTGTACTACATGGTATGTCTGGTGCATGTCAACAGTACACAACTAATGTAATATACATTTATCTCACTATTCTGTTCACCTGTGCATCAGACCATATGAGCATGTCCCTGCACCGATGGTGTGGATGACAGGGATGCGGTACAGGCTTCATCATATGCACAGGGTGATAATGTTGCCAGGGGCATAGGCTGCACCAGTGGATGACATCATGTGTGTGGGTAAGGGCCGGTGATCTGATTGGACATGTGTGGTCATTATGCATGTGGGTGTTGCGGTGCCCTACAGATGTTTCTGCTGTGTGCATGTATGTCTGCACACAGTTCTGCCTTTTGTCAGGCCTACACAGGGGTATTACTGACAGCTCCAGATTGTACAGACCAGGATGTACAGCTCACTGTGTCCGGCCATGGCCATGTGACCTGTGCCTGCCAGGGGTTGCACGTGCATTACCAGGCAGAGGTACAGATTGGCTACTGTTCAATGACATATGTCCACTCGAACCGTGTCCCCGCTGGGAACATCCAGGGCCATGTCCACGTGGCCTGCTGTGTCCTGGTGTGGACAGCGCAGCACCAGCTGCTACCGGCACTATGGGAGCAGGCATGTGAGGTGGCTCGTTCACGTTGACCTGCACTAGGTGGTGTAGCTGGCCTATGCCCACGTGGCCTATGCCTCACTCCTACCAGATGTTCCAGCACAGACAGCTCACGCTCACGGATTGCCATGCCACGGTCAAGGATTCCAACCATGTCACCCAATCACCTGTCCAGAACATCAGCAATCTGCTGTTGAGCATTTGCCAATGCCTGGATGTTGTCGATTAGAGTACAGATAGCAGCCCTCTGAAGCCTCTGCCCTTCTCTGTTCTGCTGTTCAGCACGTGCCTGTGCCACCATTACAGTCTGGAACATGTGTCTTGTGACACCAGCTGCTGTGCTCTGTCCTGCAGGTGCATGTCTGCCAGAGGTCCTCCTACGAGCAGCACTGGCCACATGCCTGTGTGGCACATCTGCAGTCATTTCACTGACACCATGGTGTGAGGACACTCTTTCTGTAGCCACCACACATTCCTGTTCCAAGCTAACACACGCTGACTGTCCTTCCTCTATGGCCACTGGTGATGGGGTAGGTGTTGGTATGAAAACTGTGTGCAGGGAAGAGGGGGATATAGCTGGGATGGCAACCTTTGGCACAGATTCAGCCCCTGACAACGCTGCCTGTACCTCAAGCATATGTTCATCATTGCTAGAGTCTGTGGGGACACTAACATCAGATGGACCGCAGGAGGGTACCGCACCTACATCACCTGTGAATGCAAACAAAGACTCCACATTACAACAGAGACACACAGAGACAGAGACAGAGACACAGAGAGACAGACACACACACAGACAGAGACACACACAGACAGATACACACACACAGAGACACACACAGAAACAGAGACACACACAGAGACAGAGACACACAGAGACACACAGAGACACACAGAGACACAGAGGCACAGAGACACACACAGAGACACACACAGACAGAGACACAGAGACACACACAGAGACAGAAACACACAGAGACACACAGAGACACAGAGACACACAGAGACACACAGAGACACACAGACACAGAGACACACACAGACACAGAGACACACATGCACAGACACACACAGAGACACTCACAGACCATGCATATGATTTGACAGAAGGCATGCAGCATGCATGTGATACAGCAGATGGCATGCAGCTCAGACATTAATAGTGGTAGTTAGCATACATCCCTGGGTTGCACGCAACAGCAAGCAGGTGTCATATCAGACGCCATGCATTTCATACAATGGTAGTAAGCATGCATCCCTGTGATACACCATGTGGACCAGCACAAGTTAACAGTATACATGGCTGATGTGACCTTGACCTTAACATGTGGCATGACGTGTACTCTGCTGACGTGTGCATTGACATACATACATGTGTGACACAATGGTGTCCTGACACATGTACTGCAGTGTGAAGGGTGTCACATTGCAGTGTTGTCTGTATGCCCTACAGATAGAATGCACTTTTAGCAGATGTGCATGTGCATTGAAGGGTAGTATGGGGCGTCTACATTGCTATACAGTGTGGAGTACAGACACAGTGCCATTGCATGGCATCCTGTGGTGTCTATATTGCTATACAGTGTGGAATACACAGACAGTGCAGAGCCATGACTGTGTCCATACACATTGCATAAATACTGTGGATTGTGACCCACGTTGCTGAGGTGTATACACACTAAACAATGCTGTGTCATGTGACAGGTCACCGGAAGACTTACGGATGACACCCCTGCACACTTGCTAAAATGTCTTAGCTGACTGGCAACCATGTCCACACATGGCAGACTTGTCAATACACCATGTCCCACATGACAGTTATGTACCACACACAAGGTGCACGGCTGACAGTGATGTCCAACAGCAGCAAGGGAAATGTACAGTAACTGTGGCCTGATGTGGTGTCTATGTATGTGGCAGCTGTACAGGTGACTACTGTCATGCTGTGACACAGTCATGATGTTTAACACATCTTATGTAGTCGAATTAAGTGACACCTCCACACGCTGTGCACAGGCTTTTAGGATGTCCAGTGTTCCACATCTACTATATAGCCATTTAACAAAGGCTATAGTTGTACCATGTGTGGACAATGTGCAACAGGGTGTACACACATCACATCTACTGTGTGTTGCTACATGTCTCTGGCCATCCTCCATGGCCATGTGTGAACATGGGTTGGCCAAATGTTTGTGATGGTCATCTATCTCACATCTCTGTGTTGTCCCATATGACATACACCCATAGATGTCAGACACTTCACTGTCCACAGGGTTATGCAGACAAAGGGTTGTATGTTTGGTATGTGGGGTATGGTTTATGGGATAGTGAGACAACGTTGTGGCTGGACCACTACTTGTCTGGGACACGTCAGATGGGACATCACAATGTGTGCACCCATTGCAGTGGCATATTGCACAATGGTGAATCCTGTGGTAGGCCATATCCCAGCTCACTGTGTGGTACTGTCTACATAACACACATGTGTTGTTCCAATGTATAGTACATATTCCTACATTGAGCAACACCTCCACCATTGTATGCACAGCTGTCCACACATCTAGCAATGACAGATACTGTGGTTTCATGTCAGTGTTTCATTTAGTTTGTATATATTGCACATGGGTAGCCAGTGTGATTGCTGACAGATGCGACCTGTATTTTGTGACTAGACCATACATTCTGTGTACATGTGTTAACTGGCCACATGGTGAATAGATCTGTGCATTAACATGCCTGATACTGATAACTGTCTCACCTGCAATGGGCCGCTGTCTGTGCGGCACACCAGAGGTACCTGTATAGGGGTGACAGCAGTTTGATCATTATCCATAACTGTATGACAGTTACAGGGTGCACTGTGCATGTTAACACATTCACCTGTACAATCGCATATAGTATGATGTATGCACATGTGTGCATGCACAGATTAGCATACTATAGTATGCGGCATGTGTGTAAACATACCTTGCATATGATGTTACATTGCATATTGTACAGTGACACATGCAACTAAATGGGCTATAATAGTTATATGTGCAGTAGTGACTTACCAGGCAACTCCAAGCTAGGTGGTTGGGAGACACCCACCTCCACGATGGCAGCTAGTGTTTGTGGATGCTGTTCTGATGGGATCCCCAGGCTGGCCAGTAGCTCCTCGGTAGGTGTGAGTGGGGGCTGGGTTGGTGGCCCACCACCTATTCTACCTTGTTCCCTGGCGATTGCATTGGAATGCTGTTTCGCATGTCGGATCAGGTCTGTGCAGTGTCTGCACACCTGCTGGTAGGTGCGGTTATGGCCACCCACATCATTAACTCTCCTGCAAAGTTCCTACCACAGGTCATCACTCTGCTGGGCATGCTGTGGCACATGGCTGAACAATACCTCATAGTTATCATGGAGGTACGGTATGAGGACATCATCCTCCAAGCAGCTATATGCTGGCAGGCATGATCGAGGCATTATCTGGAAGACATAATGATGGAGACTGGTCACAGTATCTCAGATGCACAGGTTTACAGCTGCACATACATGTGTATCACATCTAGTACATATGAACAGTTATCTTTGACAATGTCAATCACATGTAACACCCTTTGTGCATTGGATATTGTCACCATATATGTGTATCACCTCATTACAATGCTCATACTCCATGTGAATGCTGTCTTGATGTGGGCATGTCTATTTGCCTGTACTGGTGTTCTTACCTATCATCATATGCCTGGATGTGTCCACAGTAATGCTGTTGACCTTGATGCTGTGTATATGTCACATATCAACACATACACTGCCTTAATGGACATGAGCAGTGACAATGCAGGCATGCACACAGGAACCTTTACATCATGTGTTTTGCCATAGACATCTACACAGCACTGTACAGCAGTTCAACATACTGCCACATATCGCCTGTGTTGCACATGTGATACACATGGGACAATGGCTAGTCGGATGGTATTCGCAGGGATGGTTATCAACTATGGCATGTACGGACAAGGTCATGCAGTAGTGTGTATGCCCTGGGCAATGTATGGCCATAGGATGTGATGTTTTCTAGCTGTATCCAACAGCCATGTTCCCGTCGCCAGGTGCATCAGGGCCACATTACAGATCCAGACAGTTAATGATACATCTACCATGCGGTCATCGCACCATGTATGACAGAGATGACATGCGCAGCTTTGATGGACAGGGTTGCATGGTATGGCAGGAGTATGTAACATGTATGGCACAGGGATCTGTCCAGCATGTGGCGATCCTTGTAGTAGGCAGGTGGCTGTCCATGACGTATGTCTATCAGATCAGGATATGTACATGTAGCATGTCCAACATCACAGTGTTGCACATGTCTTTATGCAGGGTGGCCAGCATGCTGCATAGTGAAGGTGAGGATTGTGTAGGCTGGTGTCGCCCATCCACGCATGGCCAATACCCCTTAAAGGTGATATGTGATCCGATATTGGTCACCGGGGTGCTGAGTATGGCTGTCCAATGATCTCCATGCTCATGGATGGCACCCTGTCATGACTTGGGTTGCCTCGTATGCCTGCCTAATATGCCTGGAGACGTCACCAGCTCAGGGAGGTAAACTGCACAGCACTATCCCTTACACACAGTGTCTATAATGTTGAACGCTTCCTAGGAGGTACATAATGGTTACATGGTTATTAACCTGGCAGTGACAATGCAATAAGCAACTGTCAGATTGTGCACATATGTCCTGCACCTCACCCACAATGCCCATTCTGTATGTTGTCCACAACACTGAGACAGCTATTGCTCCTAGGTCATGGCCATTCACATCCTTACATACGCAAATGCCTTCCATTTGTCTGTGTGGTATGGACTACAATGGGGGGGGGTACAAAACATTAATCCTGTTTTACTGTAGCTGCCACTACTGTGGTATGCACATGTCACTCAGACACCTTTTGTAGTGTTGCTTCTGTAAACAGGCCACTGGTAGAACACTCCTGTGACATACGTAGGTACATCTAGTATATTCAGTATAGGTGGAACACAGTATGGGTGATGATGTCCTATGACCTGCCACAGGTATGCTATGCAGGGTGAAATCATCCATACTGTCATCTGTATCTGTACTGCTAACATCTACGTTTATTAAGGTTCATGGACTTGCAGACCATACTCAGCAGGGTAATAGTGCAGTGCCTCCCATTATGGCTGGCGTCTCCACTTTGTGGGTTGTGCTGACTGTTGCTGTGCTCCATTCA
Source organism: Protopterus annectens (assembly GCF_019279795.1). Classification (NCBI taxonomy): domain Eukaryota; kingdom Metazoa; phylum Chordata; order Ceratodontiformes; family Protopteridae; genus Protopterus; species Protopterus annectens. Next base: position 125,997,703 of record NC_056741.1, read on the forward strand.
GTGTTTACACAGACTGACATGAACCCATGTTTTACATGGCAGTGTATGTGTAGAGCAAACTGTTTTGCCATATGTGTATGATACGACCATTGCAGTGGACAGGTCACATGCAGCCTGAGTGCACCTTGTACCATCATAGGTATGGTTACAGGGTTTCTGTAGTATTCATGAAGATGTGCTGGTGTACATGTTGGGGGGGGCAGTGAGTTTATATTATCCAACACTCTATCTGTATTGCATATTCATGCTGAGCACTTGTTTAGAACATGTAAGCACTTCATGAGCTACTAATTACTATAGCACCCATTCCAACTCATAGTACACTTTTTGTCCTTACATTTTCAGCTTGCTTACAGTACAACAGCTGTTGTACACATGTACCTCACATATCTTGTGAGTCATGGCTGAATATACAGGCATGTCCAAGTGTCAATTACCTGTGTTATTGCCTGTCTATATGATGAATATGGCAAACATGAGGCAATATTGCAATTGTCTCATGTACACAGTCAATGCTCACCTCCTAACATATGACACTACAGCCTGTGGGAGATGCACATATGTAGCCATGCTGGGGGTAATGCTCTCTCCAAACCAGACTGAACCTGTCATTCATGTGGGATGTTATACGATTGCAACACACCACACTCATCACATAGTCTCACTAGACCTCCACCACCAGAGGCCACACATAGTAAGACTACGACATTTGCGGAGATTCTCCATACTCTGTGTAGGCAACGGAGGCAGCCCCCATCACCAAAAACAACAACAATTACTTATAGCCCACAGACTCATGTGTGCCCATCAACTACACCCAATAGGGTGTTATAACATACCCAACACAGTAGTCATAGGTGCCTCTGTAGGCAGTCACACTGATGTCCCTCTCAGCAGGCTGCACAAGGCGATAGTCGCTTTCATCTGGCTGTCAAGTAACAGGATCTGCAACATAACCAATGCACTCATGCCACTCCTCGCCAGGTACAATTTGACTGTCATTCTCCATGTTATTGTGAATGCCCTGCGATGTGACGTCCCGGACTACATGTACAGGGACATGTAATAGCTCTCCAATCTTGTAGCCCAGGAAGGTATCGCTCATGCCCTGAGAAGCATTCTGCATTCATCCAGACTGATACCACCGTACAACAACTGAATGTTTCACCTCAACACTTGCCAATGCTTCTGCTGTCATTCCACAGGCATCCAGTATCTGTCTGCTTTGAATGACATGATCGACAAAACGCGATGCTTTGGCACAGATGACCTGCACCTGTCGGCCCTGGGATTATGGATAACATCTAAGGCTCTTGCTGCTCCTATACTGCCTGTCTTGGACACGTTTCCAATACCATATTCACCACCAGAACAGGAACAGGCAAGCAAACCTGAGGGTAATGTTACTCAATGCTTGACATCTTCATCTGTAATGCACTCAGGTGAGGCACTCCTTATAATGGACCACTTCGATATCTCTGCAGTGACTGGGACCTGCTTCTAGGCTCCGGGGAGCACCCCTGCACTGACAGGTTATACGCAGACCACACCTTTCAGTCATGTAACCAGGACCGGAACACCCAAGGCGGAGACGTGTCCATATGTCACAAGGATGTACACACTTCCAGGCTGGTTGCTTAGCACAATGCATCAGAGGTAATCCATGTGCAACTAACTGTGGCCAGGACTGCTATACACATTGTAACTTGCTACGGATTCCACACCATACCCCACGGTTAACGGCCCTCATTTCTTGGTGTAACGGACAGTAGGGTTTAGACAGGAACTACTAATGTGAGACTGACACTACCCCACACTTAACTGGGATACCTACTCATGTACCAACACAGTAGGACAATGTTTTCTGGGATTCATAACCTGCAATCGGCTGAATCAACCTATACACACCATCACCAAGGCCAACAATATCCTGGACACGGACAATACCGACATGTGACTGGTGTCCCACACCTGGGGTTATCCCCTCGTTGGTCGTATCCGAAAGTATGGTAATCACCCTTGTTATCCACATCCCGGCAGCACACCCTTCATGGAATACACAATACAATATTTCTACAAGGCCAACTTCAGACTTCTTATGACAGTGATAGTAAACGTCATGATACCCTTGCAGATGGACAATATAGTTACAAATGCTGAAACATACACAACTGCACTTCATTAGCACTTACATGGCTGCATGGATCATGCTATCCCATACAGAGCCATGATGGTACCCACTCAATAATGGACAGCACTCTGGGGGTCCAGTTCCATGGACATAATGTACAACACAGGGAGGGGGCTATTGCAAAGTGGAGTACAACCCCATGGGTGGGGTAGCTCCCTGATTAGCCTCAGTAGGACTCCAGGATCCCTTATCACATCCACCAAAGCTAGCTGCATAAAAATTACTGCGACACATTCCAAGGACTACCACAAAGCATTTTGGAGGTATGTCAGTACTCTTGTTGGCAATACCCACAGCTGCTCTGACATACAACAGTTAGGCGGTAACATTACAGAACCGACTGATATTGGCAACATCCTGGCAGATATTCATTGCTAACTTTACACCCCTCTCACACCCTATAGGGCCCAAATCTATACAGGAACAATGCAGAGTCCCTGCGGTCACAACTACCCAGTTCAAACCTGCACTCTGTAAGGCCTGGAACATAGACTCCATGTGGCTGTCCAACATCCCAGGCTGCAATTTACACTAACCTCAGAACAACATGGCTCCCCACTTGGCCACTGAATTCACTAATAGCCTTGTATCAGGCATTGTGGCCCCTGAATGGCACACAGCAACAGTTATCCCACTCCACACAGGTGGCACCACAATGGACCAGAGGGACTATTGCCCTATACACCTGGCGGGACTGTTCTGCAAGCCTATGGGGCACATCATCATGGAAGTCATTCACAAGACATTGTTGGACCCCATACCTTTGATACCACCGAGGTTGGATTTGTTATGGCCAGACCATGGCTCCTACACCTGGTGGACTCCTTTGACACAGTTACCAAGGTAGAAGATGACAGTAAGGAGGTCCACACAGCCTACCTTGTTCTCTCGTTACCTTTCAGCTCCATTCTCCATTCTGGTATTGACTACATACACATCCACCTGCACATCAGCCCCTATGTCTCAGGATGTTGTGCATA